>NC_081420.1:37663953-37928953 GCF_949786415.1 Peromyscus eremicus
GAAAGAACTGTCTCCGGGTTCTCCTCCCACCTCCACAAGAGCACTGTGGGACACACACGCCCACAAATGCCCACACAAGCTAACTAACGAACAGGCAGTCAGGCATGATGGCCCAAGCCTTTAGTCCCAGCACTCAAGAGGCAGAAGCAGGCAGATCTCTGAGTTAGAGGCCAGCCTGGTCTACATAGCAAGTTAAAGGATAGCCAGGGCTGCACAGAAAAACCTTGTCTCAAAAAGCAAACTAAAGGTCAGGCAGTGGTGGTGCATGCCTTTAATCCCAGCACTTGGGAGGCAGAGGCAGGAGGATTTCTGTGAGTTCAAGGCCAGCCTGGTCTACAAAGTGAGTTCTAGGACAGCCAAGGCTACATGGAGAAACCCTGTCTTGAGAAGAAAAAAAAAGTAAGGAAGCAGGCAAGACTGGTGAAATACTTTGATTTCTATGATGGAAAATGGCACTCATAAATCTAAGCCTTTTCAACCAAGCAGTCCCAGTCAGTGTGTTTCTGCTGCTCTTGAGTGAAGCACTTCTGCCTGAAGGAATGTCCCATGAGTCAAGTTCACCCACACCAGCCATCAGCCATCACTGCATTGACATTACTGTAAGAGCCCAGAAGGCCTGCAGTGCCATCCACACAGATACCCGGGAGCTTAGGAGGAAATCAGAGCTAGAGGCACAGACTTGAAGGTAATTATTGCACAGATGATATTTAAAGCCATGAAACCACCATTAGCTACCAAGTGTGAAAGCTAATCTTCATTGCCAGCCTAACTGTATTTGAAATGACCTAGGAGGCGCACTTCTGAGTATAGGTATGGTGTGAGGAAGGCATTTCCAGAGAAGTTTAGTGGAGAAGTGCTGTGGGATGTTCTGTATGGCAAATGTGTTGCTAATTAGTCAATATATAAAACACTGATTGGCCATTGGCTAGGCAGGAAGTAGAGGCGGGACAAGGAGGAGAATAAAGCTGGGAAGTGGAAGGCTGAGTCAGAGAGACACTGCCAGCCGCCACCATGACAACCAGCATGTGAAGATGCCGGTAAGCCACGAGCCATGTGGCAAGGCATAGATTAATGGAAATGGATTAATTTAAGCTGTAAGAACAGTTAGCAAGAAGCCTGCCACGGCCATACAGTTTGTAAGCAATATAAGTCTCTGTGTTTGCTTGGTTGAGTCTGAGTGGCTGTGGGACTGGCGGGTGATAGAGATTTGTCCTGACTGTGGGCCAGGCAGGAAAACTCCAGCTACAGAGAAGGGTCTACCCTAAATTAAATGTGGAATGCACCATCTCGTAGACTTGAGGTTCCTGAATGAATAAAAATGGGGACGAGGCATACCAGAGGCCATCCCTACCTATGCATGTGAACTCTGAATCAAAGCCCCATTTTATAGTCCAGGGTAAAAGTTCCTTAACAGGATAGGCTTCTCTAACTCTTGACTCCGTCAGCAGAAATAAACAAACCTGTAATACATCAATAACCCAATCTTACTGGAAAGGGTAAGCTCAGGGTTTGAACATGGTATGTCTGTCCACCACAGGCTTATGTGCTTGAACTTTTGATCTCCAAGTGGTGCCACTGTTTTAGAACGTTGCATAACATTTAGGAGGTATGCTTGGAGGAAATGGATCACTGAGGATGGAGCCTGATGTTTGATAGACAGTACTTCCTGTCTACTCTCTGCCTCCTGACGGCAGATGAAGTTGGGCCAGCTACCTTACACTACTGCCACAACGCCTTCCCAGCTGTGGTGGACTGTATTCTCAGACTATAAGCCAAAATAAATCAGTCTTTCCTCCCTTAAGTCGCTTCTTGTCTGGGATTCAGTTACAACAAAAAAAAAAGTAACTAATACAGTAGGAAATGGGGGGGGCATGTTGCTAATCTAAGTTGCCCGGGAAAACAGGATCCTTGCTGTATATGGAAATCTAAAGGCAGAAACCCCAAATGCAAATTCTGTACTGCAGTTACCAAAATGCTTTATGTATAATCATGGGCTAGCAATCCTACAACTATTTTGTGTATATACAATACATCATACTAGATAATTTAATGTGGCTAAGAATGAGAACAGGGGTTTCCACTGTTACAGAAAGATGTTGGAGCTCCAGGGGTGCACTTAGCACATGGAACTTATTCAGGAAAAATTACAAATAAGGAACGGGTGCCGATCTGAAGAAACCCTATTGCTGGAATATACTGGGATGTATCGGGATGAACTCAGATGTCCAAAAACGTATCTGCATACATTTAGGCAGGTGGATGGGTGCACAATAATGCAGTTGTGTGCACACGTATGTGTGCTCTCATGCATCTACTTCTTATCTGCTTACTGAGAAAGCCTCCAAGCAGTGACACCTCAGGAGCAAGGAACACCCCACGCCCAGATAATGGGATCAAAACCCCACTCTAAACTAAAAGGGTTTCCTGAACAAACAATCAGATACAAGACTAAACACTACAAATTACAAGTGAGTCTGCAGTATCTCCTGGTGTTAGAAAATAAGGAAGCACTCACAGGATAGGAGGACCTTAGACAGCCATCTTGAAGAAATGACCAGGGTCCAAAGCAGGGATACCATAAACAAAATGTGAATAATATCAATATCGAATTTTAACTAAAAGCAAAAACCCATGGGCCTGCCAAATGACAAAGCAGGTAAAGATACGATGTAAGTATGATGACCTAAGATCATCTTCAGAACCCATGGACATGTGGAAGGAGAGAATCAATGCCACAAAGTTGTCCTCTAACCTCCACGTGCATACTGTGACACATATGTGTGTGCATGTACACACATACAAATAATAATAGTAATCAAAATAAATATGCATATTCCATACTGATACAAATAAAAGATAAAACAAATGTATGTGGAGAAAATTGCTCTGTACAGTAGAATTCCAGTTAGGGATGTGGAGGCGATAAAGGAAAGAGAAAACCATCACAGACAAACAATGCCAGCTGATGCACAAAAGAGTCATTGGTTATCATATAGTCCGTGGGTGAACCTTGAAGAAGGGGAAACTGTATCTGTATAGTCTCAAAGTCTCTACACAAGGCATCCTTGTCCACTTAGAAAACTAGCAGATAGCACACCTAGCTTCATAGAAGGTCAGCATCATCAGCAACACCACACACCCACATCATGTACTGCCAGGATAATTAACGCTAAATAAGAGGTTGGTTCAGCCTGTTCAAATGAAATTTCCCTCCTCTCCACTTGTGGTGATATTTTATCTGTGTCTATCAATAAAATTTATCAGAGGATCAGAGGAAAAAGCCAGCCACTATATTAAACATAGAAGTCAGGCAATGGTAGCACATGCCTTTAATCCTATCACTCAGGAGGCAGGGATCTGTCTGGATCTCTGTGAGTTCAAGGCCACACTGGGAACAGAGCCAGGCATGGTGGCACGTGCCTTAAATCCAACACTAGTTGACCATGGAGGTCTGGAGGTCTGTACAGACAGACAGGAAGTGACAGAGCTGGGCAGGAAGAGGAAGTGATATAGCTGGACGGAGAGAGCAAATGATATAGCAAAACAGAAAGGCATATAGGTGTGGGTATACAGGAAGTAGCTCTCTTTGGAAGCTGAGGTGTCAGTGAGATAAGGTTGGCTATGGCTTTTCCTATTCCTCTGATCTCTCAGGTTTTCACCCCAATATCTGGCTTCATGATTTTTATTTAATAAGACTGTTTAGTAATTCACCTACATCCACTCTCTAGGCAAACTAGGTATTTTGAACATTTGAAAGGAATACACTCCTTTGGAATGCTAGAAAGATCTTTTATCACTTATATGAACATCTTCTCAGGGACTTATGAACCACCTCTCAGGAATGCAAGGAAAGGGAGCCTGACAAGATGGACCATTGGCTAAATGTATTCGCCACTAAGCCTGGCGACCTGAGTTGGATCCCCAGATTCAAGATGGTGGAAGGAGAGAGCCAGTTCCTGAAAGTTGTCTTCTGACCTCCACAGGTGTGCATGGGATGTCCATATCCATCTGCAACCCCACACATACATGAGATAAATAAAACATAATAAATGAAAGTTGTAAATAAATATCCTTAATATTCATTTATTTTTATTTTATGTGTATGGGTATTTTGCCTGCAAGTATGTCTGTGTGCCACAGTGTGTGCCTGATGCCCACAGAGGCCAGAAGAAAGTATCAGATACCCTGGAACTGGAGTTACAAATGGTTATTATCCACCTCGTGGGTGCTGATAATCAAACCTGGATCCTCTGGAAAAGGAGCTAGCGCTCTTAACTGCTGAGTCATCTCTCCAACCCTGATAAATAAAAATTTTAGAGCAGAGGAAAAGCTCATGGAGAGAGGCAGCACTTTCATTCCCAGGTGCCTGTGGCGGAGCAGAAGCAAGGTCAGTGGAGAAGAGTCTACCAGGGGAGTATCTTGCTCCAAGGTGCAAAGATACCTGTCACCAAGATGTGAGGAGCCTGCTTCTCTGAGTGAGGCCAGTTCACACTGATGCTTGGCTCAACTCGGGTATGATAATTATGTACAAAGGGTGCCGTCCACAGCCCTTACTGAAGGACCGTTACTGATCATCTGGAAAACATGGCTGTGAAAGGTTGCAGCTGCCTGGCTGTACAAAAGGGTGAAGCTTCCTTCTGCCTTGCAATCCCTTAGTGGAGTGTCTATAATTAGCTATTACAGTCTAACGCTATTCAGCGATAGAGGTGTTTTCTCTCACACTACTTTTATCAACTTGTAGCAATGCTCCATGTGCTGAAATGGTGTCTTGTTTCTACTGATACTTCAAAGGCAATGCCTTCTGACAGGACACACTAGCAGGACAAAGCAGTATTTGGGCTTTGTGTCCCCAGAACGAATGATCCCACCCAGACCACTAAGAAACAACATGCAAACACAAATTGAGATACCTGCTACAAAACCGCTGGCCTCAAAATCACCAGTGACATGAAAGACTAAAGGATAGTCACAGCTTGCTATTAACTAAGAAGACATTGACAACTAAAGGAAATGTAAGCTTCTGAACAAGAAAAAAAAAAAGACATGTTGGGCAAATTGACAAGATCCCTCAAGATCTGCAGATTTGATAATTGTGCCAATTTTAGTTCCAAACTGCAGTACCTGCAAATAGTTACATTTAAGAAGATAACAGAAGTTGTGTCATGTAAGGAATAGGGGGCGTTCTCTACTATTTCATCTCTAGAGCCAACAACGGTCCAATTTGAAACTGGACTAACTCTGAACACTTCGGTCCTGTGACTACATTTGGCTTTTGGTTTGGAGTCAAAGAAATTTGACCCTCCTTTGCTCTGTTAGACCAAGAGACAGCTGAAAGGAACAAACAAACAAAAATACCCACGCTACGTTCACGCTAAATTAATTATTTCTCACAGTTATCTCATGAAGAGCAGGCATGAGGTTTCTGGTCTGCAGAGGCGGGGGGTCTTCACTACATACCAAGTTTATTAGCTCAGAACAGTAAGAAACAATGGCTGGCTTGTTGTTAGCCAGCAGGTCTGGCTTAATTGAGAAAATATTTACATTCCCTAAAGGCAGAAGCGGGTCAAGAGAACCTCAGCTCTACATCAAAAGTGCACCATCCAGGAGGTCAAAGCACATGGTGCAGATAAAGAAGAATGTTCAGGGTTCGCTGAGCGACTTCCTCAATTAAAATAGCTTACTCTCCCACTGTCAATGCTGAGGACTAGCTCTTGTCCTGCTGAAGGCCTTCTCAGACAGCCCTTGCCTAGGCCTGCACATTGAAGTGCTTCGCTATATGCTCCTCCAGCAGTTTTCATTATCTTAGGTCTTACAGTAGGGTGTTGATGCATTTTGAATTGACTTTTATGCACAGTGAGTGATGTGGATCAAATTTCACATTTGTACCTGTGGGAACCCAGTTTCCCAACTGTCTTTTTTCCGATAAATGTTCTTGACACCTTTGTCAAAAGTTAGGTAGTTGTATCTACACTTTGGATGTAGGACTCAGAGGATTTGAGCTGGAACTGGACTGAAAGCCTTCTCCCCAGGAACCAGTTCTCATGCTACCAGAAAGCATCATGCAAGCTGCCAAGGGAGGAAAGCAATCAGTCGTCCTACCTAGCTGTGATGCCAACGAACAACAGCAATTGTCAGCATGACACGATGACCCCCAAAGGTGCAACATTGGCCCTTCTATCTGGATAGTAACCAATACATATGAATTCACACAGACTGTAGCAGCAGGTTCAGACGAGACAAGATCCTAGCACTGAGCAGGGGAAATGGACACGGGGTCCCACTCCTAACTAAGAAGCTACTTGCAGCTGATAGCTACTGGTAAAGGGAAAATCAGTTCATGCCTGGTACTATAAACAGAGCAAAATACACATGGCTAGTGAAGCCATGGGCCTTACTGAAGAATCTACTACCATCACGTTCCGAAACCATTGTAATTCCCAACTGCAATCTAAATATTCATCCTTGTACCCACAGATAAGTGTAACTATTATTCCTCATTGACGAAGGAGACCACTGCAGAAAGCCACAACTAGTACACATGCAGACTGCTGGGTGCCCAGGCCCAGTTGATACATCTACAGTACAACTCCTGCACCTAAAGCTCAAGGAACATCACACAAGAAGGAGTAAACGATTCTAAGAGCCAGAGGACCAGGGATTCCCACTGTGAGATTGGGCCATCTAACTGTGACAGCTACGCCTATGAAATCTCAACTATATGCCTGCCTAAACAAGACCTGTCAACAACAGTTGACATCCCAATGTAGATGGGGAGAAACTCAAAGAGCCTCACCCACAGATTTAGAGCTATAGGCAATTAATAACTGCTGAGAATAGGAGGAGTTCTCCCCAGGGATGAGACTCTTGATTGATGAGCCAGTGCTGAGTAGTCGGCCCTAGCAACGTGTAGATGCAGGCAATTCTGAATGGACTGAGCAGGTTGTATCTATGTTTATTCCTTATATGTACATGTGACAACATGGTTAAAGAAGAAAAGGTCATGAATTTGGGAAGGGGATAGACATGGGAGGTGCAGGAGAGAGGAAATAATGGGGGTAAGTGATGTCATTAAATTTTAATTAAATTTAAAATTAATAGCAATAAAAGAAAACTAGCAATATGGAGGAAGTAACAGATAAGAGAACCATTATTTGAAACTTTTATAAAGTTTCATTCTATTGAATACTTCTGACCAGAAAAAAAAATAAATGACCGTAGCTGAGTGAGTTTATTTCTGGGTCTTTATTCTATTCCATTTATCTACATGTCTTGGGTCTTATGGGGGGGGGCGGTCAGTGTCTTTGTCACTATGACTCTATAATATAATATTGTGGTCATGTACTGCGATTCTGCAGGCATTTGCTTCCTGCTTAAGACTGCATTGACTAGGATCAATAAGAATAAATAAAGTACTTATAAAATGCCATCATGAAACTCATTTCTTCATATGCTAATTTTTGTATTTATGTACTGTGTAGGGTTACGGGTACAAGTGTGCCATGGCACACATGTGGAGGTTACAGAACAACTTTTGGGAGTCAGTTCTCTCCTTGCATCATGTGGGTTCTAGGAGTTAAAGTCACACCAGCTCTTTGTATGCCAATTTTAAAAACTAATTTAAAGAGAGAGGGAGATTACTCTCAAAAGTAATTGTTGAAGTAGATGGGAATTAACACAGAAACCCACAACTGGACAGTGTGTAAAGATTTAAAAACTTTGGAGCACTCAGTCCTAAATGGGATGTCTTCATCAAACCCAGTCCCTTCAAGGCTCAGGAATCTACGTGGAAGAGGAGGCAGAAAGACTGTAAGAGCCAGAGGTGGTGGAGGACTCCAAGGGAACAGTGTCTCCAAGGACATAACAGGAGCGATGCACAGAAGAACTCATAGGGGCTGTGGCAGCATATCCAAGAACTGCACAGATTAAACCAGACAGGGCCCGAGCACTGAAGGGGGAAGTAAACACAGGCTCCCATCCTAACCAAGAAGCTATGTGCAATTGATACCTGCTGATAAATGAAAAATCGGGGGTTTTTCTAATGGAATGTCACTGGGTATATCAAGGAACTCTATGTTTTGTTTGGAGGTTTGTTTGTTGGTTTTTAGTTTTCAGTGAGTGTGTGTGTGTGTGTGTGTGTGTGTGTGTGTGTGTGTGTGTGTACTCTTTGTTTCATTTGGCTTTGTTTGGGCTTTTTTTGTCTTATTGGTCTTTTGATTGCTTTGAGTTTTGCTTTTGTGAGAATATTTTGTTCTTTGTACTTTTGTTTTGTTTTTCTTTTTCTTTTTAAAAAGAGAGAGAAAGAACAAGTTGGTGGGTGGGGAGGTTGGGAGGATCTGGGAGCAGTTAGGGGAGGGGGAGAAGATGATCAAAATATATCGTATAAAATATTTTAATTAAAAATTACTGAACGATGATTTATCAGTTAAAAAGTTATTGTTGAAGACTACTGACGTGGATGTCTCCTAAGTAATAAGCCTACTATTAGCTTCCTTCCAGTCTACCTAACTGAAACATCATCATCTAAGAATAGAAAATGTGTTTGAAAGAGAATGCACTGAATAAAAATTCATATTTGTCTCATTAAGGCCTACAAAAATACAGATTGTATTTGTATGTTTCACTTGTCAATATTGGTTCTCAAAAAAATGTATCCTTTCATTATATTTCCCCCTTATTCCTCTTCCTTCTCTCCCTGGATTGCTTGGATGAGGGTAGCTCACGAGAGAGCAGGGTATGTTGCTATTGAAAGTATTTCAATTACATCAAAGACAACACAGCAAGTAGAAACTAGAAAGGACTCCACAATGAGTGAGGCTCATTTTTCTTTTCCCAACCTGTCTATCTCAGTAAAAGCCATGGAACCAGAGGTTGTCTGGTGGGAATACCACCTTCCAGGTTTACCCAAAACCAGAATCTCCCAAGCCCAAAGATCTAAACTCAAAGATTCCAACCAAACCTGAGGGTTCAAGACACCCACTTCTTAACATTTCATCCCAATTCTTCTCAAATAAAGGCATATACAGGCCACCAATAAATAAAGAAGTCAAGCTTGTCCCACATCTTCATTGGAGCTGATTTAAATAATCCAGAGAAACCATGATATGACATAGATCAAGTGCCATGAAGCCCATAGATCTTCCCTGAACCAGTTTCTATTCTATCAGCATTTGTTTCTACAATACCAAAATGAAGATAGAGTTGAATAAAACAGGGAAAGGCAAGAGATTGTTTGTGGCCAGATTTCTGCACTGTTTCTCTTTAACCCTAACCCTCCCATCCTAACCCATCAGTGTTGCCACCAGCAAGCCAGGGATCTGCCTTCTCTGCCTCCCCAGTGATGGGATTACAGGGTACATCCCAACATGCCCAACTTGTTACATAGATGCCAGAGACGCAAACTCAGGTCCTCATTTGGCAAACCAAGCACTTTACCTGAAGATGCAGCCTCTCGCTCTGTAGTTCCTGCTTTGTTTATTTATATTGCACCGTTATTGCTCATCTATACCCACTTGGGGTGACTAAACTTATTTAGCCTGACTTTTCTCTCCAGATCTAATTTCTATGCATTCATCAGTGAGGAAGACCAATGTATTTTTACCTGATGGTGTCTCATAATATGAAATGATACTAAAAGAAGTCATACAAATCCAAGAAAGCAGGTTCCTTGCTGTTCCTTGCATACAGAGGGGGAAAGATACTCAGTTCTTCAAGGTGTTAGATCTCAAACCTGGGACAACTGGCTAACTGAGGTACCTATTAACATATCAAAGGTGACGCTGGCCTGGCTGCCAGGTTCTCCCAGAAGCCCTCAATGTCTACCTGTTACAGGGTACTCCTGGCTGGCATACCCTGCCCATAACCCTGAATTTCTCCATCCCAGGGGCTGGGCCTCCCTTTCCCAGCTGCTCTTCCCTGTATAATCCAGCCATTTGGGCTTTGCAGGTGCTAAATGCCTTTTGGACTGCTGCCCTCCAGGCTCTTGGTCTCCCCTCTCCCCATCCTCCTCTCCTCACATAGCCTGGCTCAGGGTCATGTTCACTCTGGACTCCCCTAGATGTCTCTGTCTCTGCCTGTACTCTCCCTCATATCTACAATAAACTTTCTCCTCCACCATACCTCGGAGCAATCATATTATCCTCTCTTTTATTTCTTTTTATTTTCATTCATCTAGTGGGAAAAAGAAAGGGTTAACCTCAACCAACTACTACATTAAATGGCATTTTTTTCCTTTTTCCTCTTTAATCTACTAAACATGGTTCTGAATTACAGCATCCCAATTATCAACAAGCATAAATCAGGAGTCGTTTTGTCTGGAGGACCTACTGGTCAGCCACTGGCTGATCCTTCCTGATAGTGCTTTTGAAATAAGCACTCAGTGAGTAGCTGCCTGTAAATGACTTGTTGTTGAATTTGGTTTCCAGGTTACCAAGGACCAAACAACCTCAGGCAGACTCTAAAACCTGCTGTATGTACCAAATGATGAATTGCAATCTTCACACCCATAGGGAGTAGAATAATAAATCAAAGCAAAGGGTCACGATGTACAAAAGGCACTGGTTGAGCAACTTCACACTAAGAAGTCACTCTGTCTAACTTCAAAGAGAAGAGGAATTTCATCCCCAAAATTATCTGAAAACTTGGCCTTTGAAAATGGATCACCGGGAAGAACACTTAAGAACTTTAACACTGTAAATTTTTTTGCTCATGTGAAGGCTCTCCTCTCTGCTCAATACTTCCTTTCTCTCCAGATGATTATGGTTTGGTAGGATTGTGCCACCACCTTTGACTCCCAAGTACTTCATTTCTTCCTCTATTCCAGTCATAATTCAGGGAAAGGCAGAGAAGAGCAGAGAAGCACAGCAGCTGAGAAGTAGGAAAACAATGCCCACAAGGAATGACGTTTTAAATGGACACCTTTGACCAAAATAAGAGAAGTTTAGGCTGTGTGTAGTCAGGCATTTTCAATCCTGTGATGAACATTTACCCAGCATAGCAAGGCCTGGATATGTTCCCAACAAGGCTGAAATGCAGGTTTAGAAGTAGGTGTTTTCACCATGAGGAGGACTTACTGTGAGAAGCAACTGGAGCCTTCACTCTAAAGAACAGAACATGAGAGAAAGGAATATCCAAAAGAAAGAAGGCCAGACACAAGGTGTTTTTGTTCTATCCAGTATGATAAAGGTGCACACTGCCCCTGTCTACTCACCCTCTTCCATCTCCAGTTCTTCAGACAGCTTCTTTTTCTGCTTAAACAGGAATGGAAATGCTACCCATTCTATGAAATCTTGCCTGTGTAACTGGAAGACACAGAGATCCCCCCCTGGTACATGAGACTCCCACAGCACTCCCTTCACTCAGTCCTTCAATATGCAATGAGCCACACTCAAACAAAAGGCTAATCAATCCTTCTAAGATCAGTCTGTTTGGAGCTTCCATATTGATTATGTCTGTTTGTAATCATCATGACCTGTCTTATATTCTGAGATCCTAAACCATTTCCACACTCCTGCTAAGCAGCCTAGGGCAGTGTCTTAGTTAGAGTTTTTATTGCTGTGAAGAGACACTGCTGTGGAACAATCTTTGTACACTGTAAATATGTATTACTCTCATTTGGTTAATAAAGAGCTGACTGGCCTATAGCTGGGCAGGGAGAGATTGAGCAGGAGAGCCAGACTAGGAAGATGCTGGGAAGAAGGAGGGCGGAGTCTGAGGAGTCTCAAGGCAGATGCAGATGAAGCAAGACATGTAGAAAATGAGGTAGCAAGCCATGTGGTAGAACGTACATATAAAATCTGGGTTAATTTAAGTTGTAAGAGTTAGTAACATGCCTAAGCTATTTGTCAAGCATTTATAATTAATATTAAGTCTCTGTGTGGTTATTTAGGAGCTGGCCAGCAGTCCTGACAAAAAACTCCACCTACAGATGGTGCCCACTGTTGGCAACATATAAAACCTGAAAAAGCTTTAAAAAAAGGTTTCAAATACACAAAAAACAGAGTCAAATGAGGCTTCTTGGTAACCATCTTTTCTCAGGTAGGCTTGGTGCTAGCAGCAAACATGGGTGCAGCTCTTCTAAGAGGCCCTGCTACCAAAGACTTAAATGGGGTTTATGAGCAGTGGGTGGCACGCTACTCAGTGGCAGTGTGGACCCAAAAACTTCCCTGAGTTGGAGCAGTAAACAAGGCTCCCCAGGACCTCCACGATGAGGCTAAGCTCCCAGGGAACTGAGTGGGAAAGAACTAAATGCCAGCATGCCATGAGCTAAGTTGCACAGTGGTTTAACTTTGGTTCATGCAGACAAAAAAAAAAAAAAAAAGATTACAGATACACAGCAAAGACAGATCCAGATGAAAAAAACCTCTAAACAGGTTACAGTGTGTTTAAAAATATATATAGGCTTAGGAGAGAAAAGAGAAAGGATATATACAGTCATAGATTAAAAAATAAGTTTAAAAATAATAAAGTCTTTAAAAAGGAATAAAATAACAAAAAATATAAGCCACATAAAGTTGGGAAATACAAAGAGAATCTGGATTCTGTATGTTATTGTGTTGTCTTTGAATTTTTTGACTGCTAATGAAGGAGTGATAGCTGCTAGGAGACACTGGATTATGAAAGCCGCCAGATTAAACCAACCTATATATTTTCAAAATATCTTGACTTCAAAATTAAAGTCAAAAGACATGTTGCTTTGGGGGAGAGTTTATGCTTTTATTTCCACAGGAAATTAGAGGTTGTGGATTCATTCCAGGTTAATATGGATAGGATTTGGTGAGGGAAGACCCCCCCCCCCAAAAAAAAATCCTGGCTACAGACATAAAGAAATAAACCTAGAAAAAATACAAAACATATAATGTATATTTTACCTGCTGAAACATAAAACAAAAAATCATGTTTGGCTAACTTGTGTACAACACACAGTCTATACTTGTATTAATACAGATATGTATATTATCTTTAAAAGTTTATGTATTTTCAGATTAAGGGGACCAGACACCAATAAAAATGAATGGCCAAATGATCCAACATCTCAAAGCACCTCTGTTGTTGCAGTTTCCTCAGAGTTCTTCATCCAGAACAGTTTCAAGGCTGCTGGTTGAGATGGTCCAGCCTTAGACTACTCCAACCAGGCCTTAACAATATTCCTGATTTTCTCAAGGTTCCCCCAAAGATTCCAGCACCCTCGGACAACAGGAAGTAGTCTAGTGAAAACAACTCCCGCATTCCCAAAAGATGGATTATGGATGTTTGGCATCATTTAAGCGGGGGTTACAAGTTTTTATTGTCAATGGTCAGGAAAAAAGTTAAACAAAGGATTTCTAAAAGGAAAAGGGAGGATATGATCTAGGAATGCTAGAAATAAAAGGGTAGATTATTGAATTTTTAATCCAAAAAACAACTATTAATCTCAAAATATTTTACATTGGTATGGACTTTGGTTTACTGATACAAATTTAAAGTAATTTTTGTTACACTGTATGTATGTTTCTACTCTTGTTTGGGGTATTGCGCTTATGCAGCTCACTTAAAAATATAATGTATAATTAAGAAATAGAGGTTAGTAGTTAGTCATCTATAATAATCAAACTTGTAGTCATATTAGGTATGTTTTCAAGGTTAAACAGATATATTTAGGTAGATAGATGGTCTTCAAACACTTCAAAGACCTATAGAATATGGTATTTAAAACATTTTAGTAACAAAAGACTTTTCATGACAGTGAGACACATCTGTTCCAAGCAGTACCAATTTACTTCAGAGAAGATAATGGGCATCAAAGAAACTCCATATAGAGTTTGCCTTCTTTATGGCAAAAGCTAGCCAGTGGGCAAAACACAACACAACAAAACAAAAAACTGCCCTTGCCTCAATTGCTGACCGTATGCTATCCAAACTGGACCAGCAGGACACAAAAGAAAGTGATTGCCAAACTTTGCCAAGAAAAGGTAGGATAGTTGTTCAAAATTCCTGCTTCTCAGAAAAGTCTGTCAGATATACTAGGCGTGTAGGCCAAAGATAGATGCCCCAGTGTTACAGAAGAACCTAGGTAATTGACCAGGCAGCCAGATATCCTTGTCACTAGGTAACATTACACCCTTCTGGGATCCTTGATACAGTTAAATAATTAGACTTAAAGTTTTCCTTAGTTATGATAAAAGGTAAATTGGGTATAAAACTTTAAACTCACAAAGATAAGATAAATAATAGAATATTTTCACTAATTTTGCCAAATACAAATAGACTCAATATTATAACTATAATTCTTACTTGATAACTGTTTTTTGTTGCATATAATTTTACTATTTTAAAGTTAAAACCTTTATATAACTAGAAAAATAGGGGGAAATACTGTGGAACAATCTTTGTACACTGTAAATATGTATTACTCTCATTGGTTAATAAAGAGCAGAAAGAGATAGGACAAGAGAGCCAGACTAGGAGGATGCTGGGAAGAAGGAGGGTGGAGTCTGAGGGGTCTTGAGCCAGATGCAGATGAAGCAGGACATGTAGAAAATGAGGTAACAAGCCATGAGCCATGTGGTAGAACTTAGATAAGAAATATGGTTCATTTAAGTTGTAAAAGCTAGTTAGAAACAAGACTAAGGTATCGGCCAAGCTGTTATAATTAATATGAAGTCTCTGATTATTTGGAAGCTGGCTGGCAGTCCTGACAAAAGACACATGACCACAGCAACTCTTATAAAGGAAACATTTAATTGGAGTGATTTGCTTACAGTTTCAGAGATTCAGTCCATTATCATCATGACAGGGAGCACAGAGGGGTACAAGCTGACACAGTGCTAGAGTAATAGCTGAGAGTCATACATCTTACAGGCAGCAGAAAATCGACTGAGACACCGGGCAGTATCCTGAGCATAGGAAACCTCAAAGTCCACCCCTACAGTGACACACTTTCTCGAACAAGGCCATACCCACTCCAACAAAGCCACACCTCCTAATAGTGCCACTCCCAATGAGATTATACAGATCAATTACAAACTGCCACATTCCACTCCCTGGCCCCATAAGCTTGTAACAATATCATAATGCAAAATGCATTTAGTCCAACTTCAAAAGTCCCCAAAGTCTATTATAGTCTCGACTGTGTTCTCTTCTGAGATTCATGCAATCTGTTAACTGTAATCCCCTATAAAATCAAAATCAAAAGACAGATCACATACTTCCAACATATAATGGCACAGGATAAACATTACCATTCCAAAACGTAGGGAAGGGAGCATAGTGAGGAAATACTGGACCAAAGAAAGACTGAAAACAAGCTGGGCAAACTCCAAACTCTGCATCTTCATGTCTGATGTCAAAATGCTCTTCAGATCTTCAACTCCTTTCAGCTTTGTTGACTGAAACACACACTTCTTTCTCTTGGGCTGGTTCCATTCCCTGTTAGCAGCTCTCCTTGGCAGGTATCCCACGACTCTGGCTTCTCTAATATCTTGGGTCTTCCAAGGCAATCCAGGCTTCAACTTTACAGCTTCTCTCAATGGCCTCTCTACTAGACCTCCATCAGGGACACCCCTGACACATGCCTGGCCTCAGAGGCTTTCTTTAGGCATGGAGGCAAATTCCATAACCTATTTCTTCTATCCTTAACTCTAGAGCCAGAACCACATGCCTGAGCTGCCAAGTTCTGCTGCTTATTGGGGTTGGAACATGGACCCCTCTTTCAATTACATCTTCACCAGTCTTCTGTCTTTCACTGCCTAAGCTTGGCTGTCCTGAAACTGGATCTGTAGACCAAGTTGGCCTTGAACTCAGAGATCCACCAGCCTCTGCCTCTGAGTGCTGGGATTAAAGGCATGTGCCACCACACCTGACTCTAAACTTTTCCTTAATTCCTTTTCACAGATTGGTAACTTAGCTGGGTGGGATCTTGCCCTGAGGTCACCACTCCATTTATTCCATTGCTTAATCAGTGTGTATCCTTGAACACAGGATTTAACTCCATTCCACTTCCTGGTGCTCTTTTTCTCCTCAGAATTTACATTTTGGAATTTACTCTGCTCAGCTTGCTCCTTTCATTATAAATCTTCACTAGAGTTACTACCAGTATTCACACAACAGAGTTATACGAGGCTGTTTTAAGATTTCTTCTAAAAAACAAAATTGATCCCAAAGTCTTCACTTTAGCCTCAGGCAGACTCTTCAGACAAGGGCAAAAAGCAGCCACTTTCTTCAATAAACTATCATAAGACCAGTCTCTAGGCAGCATACTAAAATTCTTCTCCTCTGTAACCTCTTGATCCCCACAGTTCATCAAATCACGTTCAGCACCACTGTCTTTCATGTTCCTACTAGTATGGCCCATTAAGCAGCACTTAAAGCATTCCACTGCTTTCCTAATCCAAACTCCCAAAGTCCATATTACTCCAAACAAAGACATAGTCAGGTCTATCACAACAATATCTAGTCCCTGGTAACCAACTCCTGTCTTAGTTAAGGTTTTTATTGCTGTGAAGAGACACCATGACCACAACAACTCTTATAAAGAAAACATTTAATTGGGGTGGCTTGCTTACAGTTTCAGAGGTTCAGTCCAATAGTACCATGGCAGGGAACACGGCAATGGCGATGTGCAGGCAAACATGGTGCTGGAGTAATAGCAGGCAACAGGAAATCAACTGAGACACTGGGCAGTATCCTGATCATAGGAAACCTTGAAGCCCACCCCCATAGTGACAAACTTCCTCCAACAAAGCCATAGCCACTCCAACAAAGATACACCTCCTAATAGTGCCACTCACTATGAGATTATGGGGGCCAATTACATTCAAACTACCACAGCCAGTAACATGAAGACAGGGGAAAAGGGAGAAACAGAAGAGGGCTTGTCCTTTCTCCATCTCTTTCCTCCTTTTCCCTTCTTCCCCTACCTCAGAACTCCACAACCATTCTGTGATGATGATCAGTGTACCATTCAAAGAGAAACCACACAGGAAAGACAGGAGAAGAGGAGTAACAATATGGCCAGCATCAGTTCCACTGCTATGGTAGTTCCAGATGAGTACAGCATACAGCCTTCCAGTGTCTCATTGAAAGCTCTAGCTATCATGAAGCAAAGAACCCTCTCCCCCGTCTGTGCCCTTCCTGAATTCCTGACACACAGGATCAATGAACAAAACCCAGTGCTGTTTATGCTACTAAGTTTTGGGGTGATTTATGATTCAATACTAAAACCTGGATATTCATCTCTTGTTGCTGTGATAAAACAATCTGACTAAAAGCAACTGAGGGGAGAAAAGGATTTCTTTTGGCTTACAGGTTACAGTCCATTGTGCAGGGAAGTCAGGACAGAAACTCAAACAGGAGGTTGAGGCAGAAATCACGGAGGAATGGTGCTTGCTGGCTCACTCTGTAGTTCATGCTTGACTTCCTTATACAGCTGAGGACCTCCACCCCAGGGCATGGTGCCACCTACAGTGGTCTGGGCCCTCCTACACCAATCACCAGTCAAGTCACCCTGGGAGGGGGACTCATAGACCAATCTGATCTAAGCAATTCTTCTGTTGAGACTCCCTCCTCAGATGACTCTAAGCTGGACACTGAAATACCTTATGATAGTAATACTTAAAGCCCAAACTGACTGCAGTCATCTTCATATATCAGGAAGACAGTATGGTTTATTATATATTATTTTTCACAAATATATACATTTTTTTCTTAGTGACAGAATCTGTTTTAGATTCCAGAGAAACACAGAGATAAACATTAAAAGGTATGATGGTCCAAACCCCTTGGAATTTATAGTCTTGAGGAAAAGATAGACTTTATTTAACTATGCAATCACACGATGATGATAAGTTAACTCAGAACTCTTTGGAATAAAAATCTAGGTGAATTCACTAGTTAAAAACCTAGATATGTAAAGTATTAATTAAAAGGAGAAGAAAGAACATTAGAGAAGAAAGACATGAACCCATTTCCAGTGTGCTGACCACTTGTCTACGTCAGATATTTTTGTGCATAGTAAGCTTCATCGTTTTCCCCATCTCCCTTTATCCCACTCACTTACATAAAGTAATAACAGTTACACCTATAATTTTGTATTTTGGTTTAAAAAGAAACAGAAAAAGATAGATATCACCCAAAGTCCCCAAGGTGAGGTTTAGCATACTAATGAACGCTAGGTTTGATCTGAACACAAGAGGAGAAAAGGAAGCAGAGGAAAAGAGAGGAGAGGAAAGGGAAGGGGAGAGAATAGAGAGAAGACAGGAGAGAGAGAGAAGAGAGGAAAGAAAGGCCAGAGGAAGGGAGAGAATGAGACTTCAGGTAACCTCAAAGAAGAGGATAAGTGAATTGTCCAGTATGAAGACCTTTTGCATTAATTTTGACAGAAAGAAGACACATTGTTATTGAACCATCAGAGAATGTTAGTAACTTCCTGTCATATTTTGGCTTTCCATCATCTGAACACACTTCATACTTGAATGGGCATCTCATCTGCTTTAGTTCCTTTTCCCATCGCCATGACAAATGCAGTTTAAGGAAAGGAGGGTTTGTCTTAGCTCACAGTCTAAGGATAAAGTCTATGGAGGTGGGGAAAGCATGGAAGGAGTAGTATGATCTGTAGCCAGAGGCTTTCCTATGTCACGCCTGGCCTGCAGTCGGGACAAATCTCTCACCCACAGTCTCAAAGCCTTTTATAAAATAATCACACAAAGGCTTAATATTATTTATAACTGCTCAGCCATTAGCTCAGGCATATTACTGATTAGCTCTTACACTTAAATTAACCCATAATTCTTATCTATGTTTAGCCATGTGGCTTGGTACCTTTTCTCAGTTCTGCTTTGTCATCTTGCTTCCTCTGTATCTGGCTGGTGACTCCTGACTCAGCCTTCCTCTTCCCAGAATTCTCCTTGTCTCTTACCCTACCTATACTTCCTGCCTGGTTACTGGCCAATCAGTGTTTTATTTATCAACCAGTCAGGGCAACACACATTCACAGCATACAGAACGACATCCCACAGCAATGATCAGCTGATTATATTGCCTCTGCAGTTAGGAAGCAGAGAGCAGACAGGAAGCAAGGCTTGGCTAGTCAACCTCAAGGCCGTCCTCTGGTAACTCATTTCCTCTAGCAAGGCTCCACCTCCTAAAAGTACCCAACCTCCCAACGCAGTGCCACTAGCTGGGACCAAGTGATCAGACACAGGAGCCTGGGAGGCACATTTCACATTCAAACCACAACAAAGATGAACTAATGCTTTGAAGCGTTTAGGTGGGGAACTGGAAGGTAGTTTTTCTGCAGCACATGATGGTCCTCCCCAATCTTTCCCACCAATCCTGCAGTTGCTGTATGGCCCTGGTAATGTGGTTGATGCTATTGTAAACATCTGGTCAGAGGAGGTAATGGCCCTTTGACAGTAGCATGAAAAGCTTACTCAAGTGGTTCCTGACTTGGTATCCCTGTCTCTAATCTCTTCACACTCAGGGGTAAATTTCCAGGTAAAAATACTTCACTTTCTTATGGGAGTCTTTTCTAAGCAGCCATGCCAAAACCATTTCAAGGACTGCAGTGGAAACATTCAACATAAATATCTTGTCCTATAGGGAATATTAGCCATGGCAAAAAAAAAAAAAAGGCCAATTATGAAGACAACTAAAATAGCTCTAGGCAAGACGCTGTCACTAACAACTTGTTAAATAAGGGCACTGAGGTAATTAAAGAAAACCATACCCTGTCTAGACTCACTTCCCAATGTTCAGTCTTCCTTGTACATTTTCTTCCTATCACGATCAAATCAGGAACGGTAAGCTTTAAAAACCTTCACCCCCTCAGAGCACTCCTTCCACAGCAAACAGACTGTCAAATTCTCCTACTGTCCAGAAATGCTTCCCTTTACCCGGTTCCCATACTAATGAGCAGGTCTCTCCATGGTGGGCTCAGTTTCCTTCATAAAACAGGAATGGTGACAACCCCTTCATTGTGAGGCTGCTGTGAGGTCTCAGTTGGGTAACCCAGGTAGAGGACTTAGCATACTAAATACATAGCACAGAAATGTGCATGCACTCATAGCAAGTCCCAGGCTTGCAGATCCTCTAACATTTGAGATTCCAGTAGTTAGTATAGTTGTTGTTAGCAACCTGTCCTTGTTATCAAAAAACACCATGAGTGGCTAGGCACGGCAGTAGACACCCTTAATCCCAGCACTCCGGAGGCACAGGCAGGCCATCACAGTCTACGTAGTGAGTTCCAGAGCAGTCAAAACTACATAGAGAGACCCTCTCTCAAGCATACAAAAAAAAAGTGTCCCTTGTGTCTATGAATGGAAACACGATTTGTATAGTTATTGTCTTGGATACAGTAACTATTGCTGTGATGAAACACTATAACCAAACTTAGGGAAGAAAAGGTTTATTTGGTTTACACTTTTACATCACTGTCCATCATGGAAGGAAGTCAGGATAGGAACTCAAGCAAAGTAGGAGCTGATGCAGAAGCCATGGAGGAATGCTGATTATTGGCTTGGTCCTTAGCTTGCTGGTCTGCTTTCTTATAGAACCCAGAACCACCAGCCTAGGGATGGCTCCACCAACAATGGACTACCCCCCCCACACACATTGATCACTGATTAAGAAAATGCCCTACAGGCTTGCCTGCAGCCTGATCTTACGAGGCGTTTTCTTGATTGAGGCTCCCTCCTCTCAGATGACTATAACTTGTGTTGAGTTGACAAAAATAGCCATCACACTAAAAAAAAGTATCAATAAAATGTAAAATGACTCCTAACGATACTCTGTTACACTCATAGATTCAGTCATCATCAGAGAAGCTTCCTCCTGCAGCAGACAGGAACAGATGTAGAAACCCACAGCCAGACATTACACAGAGAGAGAGAGTCCTTGCAACACACAGCTTAAATGGGATGTCTCCATCAAATCCCTCCCCCTCAGAGCTCAGACAATCCCAAGGAAGAGGAGGCAGAAAAAGTGAAAGAGCCAGAGAGGATGGAGGACACCAGGAGAACAAGGCCCTCTGAATCAACTGAGTAAGGCTCGTATGAGCTCACAGAGGCAGCATGCACAGGGCCTACATGGTTCTACATCAGGTCCTCTGTATATATATATTATAGCTTCAGCTTCGTATTTTTATAGGACTCCTGCGTGCAAACAAGTGGGTCTCTGATTCTTTCACCTGCCCGAGGGGCTCTTTTCCTTCTGTTGGGTTGCCTTGTCCAGACTCAAAATGATGGTTTCTGTTTTATCTTATTATATTTTATTTTGTCATATTTGGTTGTTGTCTCTTAGAAGCCTTTTCTTTTCTAATGAGAGGCAGAAAGTGAGTGGATGTGGAGGGAAAAGGAGGTATGAAGGAACTGGGAGGAGTAGAGGGAGGAAAACTATAATCAGGATATATTGTATGAGAAAAGAACAGACTTTCAATAAAAGGGAGGAAAATAGCTAGCTAGCAGTTCCCCAGGCCAGAAACCTAAGAAGCATCCAACTAATGTCCCTGTTGCATTACCACCTGTTGCACAAGGTCCCTACACACTCACGTGTGTCCCCTACACACTCACATGTGTGAACACTTGCTCTCCAGCTCATGGTGCTGTCTGGGAAGATTATGGAACCTGTAGGAGCTTTGCTGGAGGAAGTGGGCTAGCCTTGAGTTTTGATAGCCTGGTCTTGGTTCTTGCAACTGCAGTCACCTCATGTTTCTGTCAGCGTGCCCTCTCAGCCAGGATGGGCTGTCGCTCCTGAAGCCATGTGCCACAATCAGCTGTCGTTTACATTGATTTCATCACTGACTCTGCCACAGCAATGATGAGAGAAACTAATACTCCACCATCAGAAGAACCTCATAAACTGTTTCTCAGATCTAACCCTTCTTCCATCCCCATCCCCTCAGCCCTTGGGAGAACCTAATGCATCCCTAAGGAATCAACCTGGCCTCCAGCCTCACAATGATGGCAGGAGAGACTGTGTCCTCTCCCTGCTGAAACCCCATCAACACCTTCTAGCTGGCTTTAGGTAAAAGGTGTTTTGTTGTTTGTTTTGAATTTGTATTTTTAACATTGAAGTTGGCTCCTTCCTATTTCCCAAGCCCCACCTCTCACACCACTCCATCCCGACCATTCTGGCTCTGTCCTTCCCATGCCTTAGTCCAGGAGAGTGTGCCCCTTCTGCCTGAGTGCTCTTCCTCCACTCGCTGACAGCTCAATAAAGGTATTGTCTCATTAGGGGAGCTGCTGAAGATAACCTGGCCTCTAGCAGCTGCCTCCAGCAGCCTGAGCTTGCTGCCTCGGACCACACGGTCCTCCTTCAGGCAGGGGAAGCCCGCCTTGCTGGGACAGCTGAGAAAGCTGGGCTCCTGCCAGCCTCCCTCATCACTGTAAGGCCAACTCACGTGAGGCTGGCCACATAAAGACACTTGTTCCATGAAATCTTCTAAAACTTTGTAGACCAGGTCCATTAGGGTGTGGGATCGGAACTAGCAAGGATGGGCATGAAGGCTCATAAATCTTTGGAACTCACAAACGCCTGCTGCTAGAAGAAGAGAAACACAAACTGTATAGGTTCCCATTCTGAATTTCCTAGAGAGAGAGGTCCCCCTTGAACATCAGGCATTGCAGCAAATGTTGTCTTTCCCACAGTCTCAGGCCACTCGGCCTTCTGCCCCCAGCTAGCAGGTGGGCTGAGATTGACTTTATTTCAACAAACAAACATCCAAACTATGTAATCATGGGATGATATCTGAGCTGGCTCTAGCTGGCTGCTCACGAGGGAGTCTCTCATGATGGTATGTGGGAATTTTCACTGTTGACCAAGCCAGACACTAGGTCCACAGCTGCATACTTTGTGATGAAACCAACTAAATGGAAATCAATGACCCAGCCCCTTAAGCAGGCGCCACCCCCTGTGCTGGAGCACGCTGGAGCTTGTTTCATGTAGCACATGGAGATATATGGTCTGCTACTTTAAAGACATGGCCGCCTTTGGTGGTTTTTCTGGTGTAGTGACTGATGCAGGCTGTATACCCTTTTGCGAGCCAGTAAGGAGTAGGATCTCAGGGACAAACAGAAACTAGGGACTAAGTAATCTAAATGTTTTTTGTTTGTTTGTTTGTTTGTTTGTTTTGGTTTTGGTTTTTCGAGACAGGGTTTCTTTGAGTCTTTCCTGGATCTCATTCTGTAGACCAGGCTGGCCTCGAACTCACAAAGATCCACCTGCCTCTGCCTCCCAAGTACTGGGAATTAAAGGCGTGCGCCACCACTGCCCAGCGTAATCTAAATGTTTATGTATTGAATTTCTCTCATTGCTTAAAACAACTTATTAATATAAGACTAATACAAGCTCTAACATACATGTCTGCCAATTTCATGGGTAGCAGATTTCCTAAAACCATGTCTAAACGCAAAGAGGATTGGAAATATTTAAAATCAGTGTCAGACACCTGCTACTGGCCAAACCCAAACCACCAATGAATTAGCTTTGAACATCGTTGATGAGAGTTATTGATGGATTTTTTTTTTCATTAACTAGTATTTTCCAGGTTGGCATGAACATTTCCCTCATTTTGTTCAAACACGCACAGAGAGAGAGAGAGAGAGAGAGAGAGAGAGAGAGAGAGAGAGAGAGAGAGAGAGAGAGAGAGAGCGCTCAATAGCAAAAAGAAAAGGAGAAAAGGTAAATTTAAAAATGTAAAAGATGAAGTTAGACATGGTGGCCCAAGCTGGTAATTTCAGCTACTTTGGAGGCTGAGACAGGAGGAGCCCATTTTCAAGGCCTACCTGCCCACCTTAGCAGGACCCTGTCTCGAAATAAAAACAGTAGGAAATGGGGAGGGGCTGTAACTCAGTGGTGGAATGTATGTGCAAGGGCCTCCGTTTAGTCTCCAGTTCAGAGAGACAGAGAGAGAAAAAAGAGGGAGGAAATAAGGGGGATGAAAGGAAAGGAAGGGAGGGAAAGGGACAGGAGGGAAAGGGGAAGAGGAGGGCAGGAGGAGAGGAGGGGACTGACCCCTGCACATCATCCTCTGACCTTCATACCAGCACCATAGTGTAAGCATGACCACACACAAAATAGAGGAATATCATTTTAAAAGAACACTACAGCACAGCCAATTGTTCTTTAGCAAAAATCTCTCTACAAAGCCTTGGCAAAGTTTCACATGTGTTAGAATTGTGAAGTCTGGATTGGCCTGGCTCTCCTTCTAAAGAAATGCTTCTTCTCATAGAGCCCTTCTGCTGAAAGGCAGGGATGGGCCCAGAAGAGCAGAGAGGGGCTCCCACCGCTGCTGGACGAATTTACAGGGGTGGGTTTTCTTTAGTCTTCAATAAATTAGTACACCTGAGTCTGTTGAGTCATCCGGACTGAGTTCCTAGAGTTAAAGAAAAAGCTATTTAACCCTTTAGTGGCTGCCCCTTTGAACTTCCCTGAGAACTCAGAATATTCAAGCTAAAAATTAGTGAGCTCAGTCACAGGGTCCCATACCTTCCCACAGCACAGTTAATAATTATACTCAGCTTAATGTCTAGAATCCCAGTCCCAGCCAAAGTACTTGAAGTAGCAGTTTCATGGTATATTTCATTAGAGATTGTGCCTAATGATTAAACGGAACCAGTCAAGTCTCAATAATATTTGCAATCTGAAGGACATTCATCCAAGCAGGTGACCTGAACCACAGCTCAGGTCCCCACACATTTCCAGCAAGGCAAAGTTTTTCAGTTTCAAGCTTTCTTCCCTCCTTCCTCTCCTCCTGGTACCCCCCAGGTTCTCCACATGACTAAGCTTGACCCAAGTTCTCATAAAGAAAAAATCCAAAGTGAGGTGGATATATTCAAGAGGGTTCGGCAACCTGGTTTTCCAACAGGGGACTGCCACGCCTTAGAAAGGCTTCCACTGGGGTCAAAGCAGCCATCTTCCCAGGTACAGCCCACCACTCACTTACTCGTGAACAGGTCACTTAGGGAAGGACATGCCCAAATGTCTCTCTTCTTGTTTGTCTTTTTACCCTGACCAGGGAACCTCCACTAGTGGATGAGGACCAGCAAACTAAAGGAGGTCCAAACAGACCCTTGATTTTGAAACAGGAAATGCAGGGATAAGAATAAAAATTACCTTGCCTGGGCTGCTGAGGGGCCTCAGTTCACTTCCCAGATCCACAGGGTGAAAGGAGAAAAGCACCTTCTGCAGATTGCCCTCTGGCCTTCCCACACATACACCAAATAATAAATAAATAACAGGTCTTTACTGATCTTGGGGTGTGGATCAGGCAAGATTCAAGGAAATGAAATGAAGCCCTAAACTATTCTGTGTTCAAATCGGTAGGAACTCAAAATGGGAGGAAAGAGATAACTGTGAGAGGAAGGAGAGAACAAAGAATTTACTCAGAACCGTGAGCAAGAGCTAGAGCATGGGCTGGCGTGTCTTAAGAAGGGCGGGTGCAATGCTAACTTTCAGCTGAAGTTTCTCTACGACCGAAAAATGCCCTCCAGTTCCATATACCATTAGTAAATGCCACTGGGATGTGAGGGGTTTTATGTGGATGTCATGGGGAGTATTTTGTGTCTGGGTTGATGGCATAAGGACTCAGGACAGACCATACACTGAACCAGTACTTTAGAGGAATAAGGCCAGAAGAAGGGATGAGCATGGTATATTCACCTACAGGAAATCACAAGAGACCTAGGGAAGAATATTGGGGAAAGGCTGTGGTGGGGCACAGCTCAGATGTTATCCATATTATATCCAACCAATAACTTACATGTTTATAACCTTTGGAAATTTGTACAAATTTTCCAGGACTTGTGCATTTATTATTTCTGAAAAATCAGTCCCATTACTATATAATATAATATAAATAATATATTTAACCAAATCTGAATTTTAAAAATTCAAAAACTGATTTTCTAGCCCCCAAATTTGTTCTTCACCAAAGAAGTTTTTGACATCAAGTTTTACAGCAAAGGTCAACACTGACAGAGTTGAAATCAATGTGTCACAGATAAGCACAGTTAAACAAAGTAAGCTCTGCCAACCAGGACTGTGTTTGGTCCTCAGGAGGCAATCACAATGCCTGGCACACAGTAAATTCTTGCAGAGTGAGTAGTACTCGTTCCGTGTTACTCCAAATCATACTGATGGGAAAACGAATCTAATAAACATTTACCTGCAACACAACATAAGGCAGGGGTACCCATAAAGACTTTCAAGTCACTTGAGCAATCTTATCTGTGTGAAACCCAGAAAAATGGAATATTCATACAGCAAACGGATGTCTACTTTACTCAGCCAATGAGGAACATCAAAATTATAAGAGAATTAAAGCTATTACCAGCAGGTACAATAACTTACTAGTGGGCTTCCCGTAAATGCCTAACCGAAGCTCCATTGCACATGTTTAAGACGATCGGTCGGGTGAAGTCAGCTGGAAGCAACAAGATTGGACTGGATTGGTATGACAAATGACAACAAGATTGGACTGGATTGGTATGACAAATGACAACAAGATTGGACTGGATTGGTATGACAAATGACAGTCCTTGAGGAAACCACAGGATGCTGAGAAAAAGAGATGAGGCTTTCCGTAGGGCGTAGGTTCGAATGAAGGACCCTGAGGAGGATCTAAGGGAAGCAAAGATCAATTCTGGGTTGGCTGTTTCCAAGGAGAGATGGGAGGTGAGTGTTCACTGGGAATGACTGTGAGGCATGGGTGATTTAGCAGTTAAAATATAGAAACAGCAAAGCTGTGCGACAGTGTGAGCAGGAGGAAGGCAGAGTCAGCACCTCCAGAGCCCTGAGTTCACTGCAGAGCTGCTACACAGTGTGGGAGACACTGAGCTTCCTGCCAGTTCCCAGCCTCTCAACTTGGCTGACGTGGGACGACCTTTTTCTCATATCTTTCCAAACCAATGTTCACTCTTTCTTCCAAACACAGGTTTTGACTCTTTCAGAGGTAAATATCAAATAATTTCTTTATGATTTATAGGAAGAAATGTTTTTAAGATCTTCATTAAGAGAAACAAGCCAAAAATAAGACTCATATTTAAAACACTTTCCAACCCCCCAACCTCTACTGTACTTCCCCAGGCCTCCAGGCACACCACTAGCCAGTGCACATGCCCCTGGAAGACCACAGTTAACTTCGTGATTTGGATGTGAAATGTCCCCCATAGGCTGTGTTTGACCCTTGGTCACCAGATAGTGGCGCTGTTGTGGGAGGTTGTGGATCCTTTAGAAGGTGGAGCCTAGCTAGGGAAGTGGGTTGAGGGGGTGTGCCTTGAGCTTTATAGCTTAGCTGTTTCTTGTCCTATGGGCTTTGAGAAGGTGAAAGCCCCAACTTCATGTCCCCATGATCACAGAACCACTTGCTCCCAAGCCTTCTACACCATGAGGGATAAATACTCTGAAACAGTAAAGTGAAATGAATCCCCTTAAGTTACTTCTCCTCCTATATCTGGTCACAGGGACATAGAAAGTAAATAACACCATTGGCTTATTTCTGGCTCCTCCCTGACTCTAAACTCCTACAGAGCAAAGCCATGATGCATTTGATTTATATACCACACTCAACACAGCTCCAAGGAGATCCCAAGAGCTTTGGAGTTAGGGTACCTGTTCTGTCCCTCTCTATACATAGTGAGCCATGGTCCTTTCATGTTTAAAGAAATTGTACTCTAAATAACTATTTACAAATGTCACTGTTTGAAAGACTCTCTCCATAAACAAAACAAGGAATACAGGGATAAGAGGTGGCATTCACATCTAGTTCAGGGCAGATGGAAGCTTCCATCAGAAGGGTCCACAGATAGTTTTAGAGCAACACAATAATCCTGAAGCAAACAATTTAACACAAACTGTCTCCAAATTGAATCACTGTCCTAGTCAGTCAGGGTTACTATTACTACAATGAAACACCATGACCAAAAGCAACTTGGAGAGGAAAAGGTTTATTTCGGCTTACAACTCTCAGATCACACTCCATTGCTGAGGGAAGTCAAGGCAGGAACTCAATCATAGCAGGAACCTGGAGGCAGGACCTGATGCAGAGGCCATGGGCAGAGGGTGCTTACTGGCTTGCTCCCCATGGCTTGTTCAGGCTGCTTTCTTATAGAACCTGGGAGCACCAGCACAGGGATGGCACCACCTACAATGGGCTGAGCCCTCTGCCATCAACCACTACAAATTCATGAAAGTAAGAGGCTAAGTATGTCTTGTCACTGCTTGTTATTCTGCCTTCTCTATGGTACCTGTAGGTATTCAGTCATATGGAAGCAAAACAGACAAGGTAGAGAAACACAAAGAACGGAGGCAGCAGAAATGACGTGCAGAGGAGTGAGACCCACCGTGAGCTGGTGAGGGGCTGCACCGCAGAATCTGAAGGGTCTGCTGTGTGAGGACAGGGTGCTCTCACAGATCACATAGTCAAGGAAGGACAGAAGAACCAGGCAAGCTGATTGAACGTGGGAGCCTATCATGAGGTCTGAAACTTGGCCGAGAGGAAGGGGAGAAGGGTGGCTCAGTCAGGAAAATGCTTCCCAGTACTCACTCACTAGCCGGTGGGCACATGTCTTAACTCTGGCTCTGGGAGGACAGAGACTCCCTGAAGCTCACTGGACAGCCAGTCTAGAAAAACCAAGAAGCTCCAGGTTCAGGGTCAAATAATAAGATGGACGACAATTGAGGAAGACGCTGAAGTTGAGCTCTGTCTTCCAGGTGCACATGCATCCACATACACACAGAGACAAAGGAGACGAGCCTAGGGGGCAGAGCAGCAGTGACACCAGTCAGAACGTTCTGAATGCTAAGGTGAGAATCACAACCGAGTGACCAGCACCTGCAGCCAAGCCATGGGCACCGCTCTATCTATGTCGCTATGTAAAAAGCAGCCATAGTGCACCAGTCTTGCAGGCACTGGGGAAAGAAGAGAAATGCTAAGTCCCAGCACAGAAGCAGATGTTTCCCACTCTGGTGCCTAGGACTCCTCCTCTGTTCTGCATAACCCCAAAGAAGTGCAGAGACCTTTCTGCAGCAAAGCCCGCTGGGAATAATTAGAACGACCATGCTTAAAGTGACTAGGTGCATTCTGCTGTGGTGCTTTTGGTGTGCAATCCTGCTACTGCAAACTCACTGTAGGGAATCACTTCGGGTTTGAAGGAAATTTCCTCTAATAAGTAGTGTTTACCATTCATGACAATGCATCTTAAAAGGTATTTTTGTATCACTGCTCTGCTGAAGCTTCCCTTTGGAACAACTCTAAACTCTGAAATTCTGTGTACTCTAAACCGGTTTCCAAGTTGTCACTGATGGCTTCCCTCTTATATGTTTGTGTACTCCAGCAGTGACCACACATGGGTTCTGCAGAAGGTGTGCAGTGTGTTCTCAGTGGACACTGAGTACTGGGAGGAAATCCTTGCCTTAGATCAAAGCGGAAGGATTCATACTTTTTACGAGAGGCTTCCAAGTCCTTTTTCAAGGTTTGAACACAGTCTTCTAACTTATGAACTTGCTGAATTCCAAAAGTTTGATCATAAATCATGTGTGGAAGACAGAGCTACTTCCCCACAGCAAGACTGGCATATGGGAGAGTTGGGGTCTCAGGGCAACCAACAAATACTTTTCCACAGAGAGCAACACAGCAGTCCCCACCCTACCCTCTGCTTATACAAATCAGGTAGATTTCCAAGACCTCTTGTGAACATCGGCCCCACAGACAGTACCAGACCCCACAGATCATACACAAGACAAGACTCATAAGAAAGTAATGTCAAAAAATTACGCAACTTTTACATTTTCACTTAATGTAGCGCTTTAACAGCTTCTCTTTGGCATAAGTAAACTCCCAGCACTGTTACTTGTGTATTTGGGACCTTTATTAAATTAAATAAGCACTGCGATGCTGAGATGGTCAATCTGAACATCAAGGCAGCAGCTTCCTGACTGACAGCAGTGAGATGCACAGCGTGGATAGATACCCTGGAAAAGCTATCACTAGTGTACTCACACGACTTAGAACCTGCTGGGTCACTGAAACCATAGAGAGCCAATCAGGAATTAGTGAGACGGCTCAGCAGATAAAGGTATTTGTCAAAGCCTGGCTGCCTAGTTCTAGCCTCGGGCCCTACATGATAGAAGGAGGAAGGAGAGAAGGGACTCCCCTCCTACAAGTGGTCCTCTAACCTGCAGGTGAGTACTATGGCATGTACGCCGCCCCCCACCACAATAATTCTACAGACCTAACGGTTAAAGCAATATTTCCTTCTTTAGATATATTTATTATATATGTATGATTGTTTTGCCTAAATGTATGCATGTGAACTCTCTCTGTGTGTGTGTGTGTGTGTGTGTGTGTGTGTGTTTCCTATAGAAACCAGAAAAAAGACATTGAATTCCCTGGAACTGGCATTACAGATGGTTGTAGTATTTTGGGTTTGTTTGTTATTTTTGTTTTGATTTTGACTTTGATGCTGGTTTTATGAGACAAGGTCTCATATAGCCCCAGCTAGCCTCTAATGCCCTATGTAGGTGAGGATTACCTTGAACTCCTGACCTTTCTGTTGTGCTAGGATCATAGGTATGCAGCACCACATGCAGCACGGAAAAGTTACTCTCAATAAACCTGCTGCACACCTTACACTTTACTAGATTCATGCACACCACAGAGGCTGCAGCTCAAGCTGTCAATGAATTCATACATCTCAAACTCTACCACAGACATACATGTTCCAGCACCAATTGCATCCAAGGCAGCCTATTTCAAACAAGTGTGTACAGATTCATATCCAGAACTAACTCACTAATCTATTCTCTATTTCCGCTCAGTATAACTATTAACAAGAGCTCATTCTTTATCCATAATATAAACATAACCAGAAAAAATGTATACCATTGTCTGTTTTAAGCTTTAAGGCCCATCACTTTCATTAATGTGATATGCATTGAAAAAAAACAGAAAAGATAGACAATATATTGTTTTAAACAAGATCTGGAAATAGCACCTCTTCCACAAACCATTTGGTGAATACTCCTTGAATAATGAATGTAACCTCACATTCTTCATGCAATGCACAATTCGAGTTTTTACCTTAGATGACTTTTCTGGAGGGATCTAGTCAGCTTGTTGCATGCTTAAGTAGAATGAGAGAAAAGGGGGTGATACTGTACACAGTGTCTCCCGGGTCTGGGCTTCGAATGGAAGAACTGCTTTTCTATACGGCTTTTCTATAGTGCTGGATTTGAGGGACATAATGGGAAGAGTGTCCACCTGGACTGGTGGGCAGAGTTCAGTCTAACCTACATCTTCCCATGCCTCACTGGAGCACTTCAGGCTATCATCTTAGCTTTAGTTTTTATTGTTCTCACCTACAAACCGAGAAATACATGCTATAGAATTACTAGAAGTTCCACCAGGCTTTCAGAAGCAGCTTAGAACGCCGTGGTCTGGTTATCTGGTGCACACGGCTCACCTCCAACCCTCCTTCCTGCAAGTGTCTGTCGACTGTGCCCAGTAGAAAGTTAATGCAAGTTGGAAGTGGTTTTCACACATTACATCAGCTGAGGCTGTAACCCAGTGGCAGAATGTTTGCTTAGCATGTTCAAGGTCCCAGGTTCGATCCCCAGAACAAAAACAAACAAAAAGGCATGGTGACACACATTCCTAGCTACTCTGGAAGCCCAGACAGAATTTAAGTTCAAAGGAAACCTAGGCTACATTAGCTGGAGGCTAAGCTTAGGAAGATCCAACGTGATAGATAGATAGATAGATAGATAGATAGATAGATAGATAGATAGATAGATAGATAGACAGTTAGATAGACAGATGGATGGATGGATGGATGGATGGATGGATGGATGGATGGATGGATGGATAGATGATAGATAGATAGATAGATAGATAGATAGATAGATAGATAGATAGAGAAATAAATAAATAAGGAAGGGCAGGGAGTGTAACTTGGTAGCAAAGAGCTTGCTTAGCATGTGTAAAGCCTTGAGTTTGATCCTTAGCACAATAAAAAATAAAAATGAAAACAAAGCAGACACATTTTTGAGCCAGGCATGGTGGCGCACACCTTTAATCCCAGCACTCCAGAGGCAGAGGCAAGCAGATCTCTGTGAGTTCCGAGCCGGCCTAGTGAGTTTCAGAACAGCCAGGACCATGTAGAGAGACCCTGCCTCAAAGAAACCAAGAGTAATGACATAGCAAGTCCGACGTGGCAACCACTTGTCTTGAGGAAAGCCTCGGGCTGGAAGTGTGATCCTGGCTGCCTCTGACAGGTAAGCTGTCAGGATGTGGGTGGGATTCCTTATGGACTTTGAACAGAGATGTATCCATCACTACTCAAAATCTTCTCACTCTGAACAGGGAGACTTGTATGGGAGAACATTTCATCCAAACCTGCATACCTGAGGACTTATCTCTTCGTTTCTGAAAATACTCCAGCAAAGAAAGGACCACTTTTTCCTTAAAACATATAGCACCCCTCATATACATTTAAGAACTCGTATCTTACTATTAGAGTGTTGTCCACATGTCAGACATACTATAAGAAACAACAACCAAAAGATGGCATTAATTCAAAGCTTCGAAATAGAATTTGCATTACCTCAGTATTAACAGTTTCCATTGGTCTTTTCTTGATTTCTCCTATGTCCAAGTAACTAGAAGGTTAAAAAAAAAAAAGTAAGGAATGATTTTACAGATTTGAAGTCAACTACATAAAATGTGTAAGCATTATTACAAAGTAAAGCCAGTCATAGGAAATGTATACGCCTGAGCAGAAATCAGTAGGCACAAGTGTTGTGAGGCCGCTGTTCACATAGCCTCACCAACCAAAGCTGAAAGCATCTGCATAAACATCAAGAGAACTAAAGTGGAGGGAATACATGCTCTGGTAGGAAGCATTTCTCCCTTAATAGTAGTTTATCACTCTGGACTTACTCTCCTTCTCTCCTCTCCTTCTCCCTCCCCCTCCGCTCACCCTCACGCTCTCCTCCATTATTTTTCCTTTTTTTAGAGACAGCGTTTTATATACTGAAAACTTAGGCTTGAACTCACTGTGTCACCAAGAGTAACCTTGAATTTCTGATCCTCCTGCTTCTACCTCCCTAGTGCTGGGATTACAGGCAAACGGCACCACATCTGCTTTATGTGGCACTGGGGCTCCAACCCAAGGCATGCAAGTACTCTACCGACTGACTCACTCTCTAGCTCTTTAACATAAATTCTGTAAATTCCATGAATTGCATTCATTACAAAAGTTAGGTCAAAGGAAATAGGGAAAGCCTGGGAAAGACAGACTGGGCGTCAGAGTCGAACCTGAGAAAGACTGGGTAGGTTCCCCAGTGACACCGAAGCACCCAGCCATGTGGGGTGGTTTAGGCCTTGGGTCAGCTTACAAAGGGGTGGGGGGTAGTTAACCTCTGATACTCTCACTATTCCATTTCTCTTCACTACAGATACTAACTAGTGGCTGTTGCCTAGGCACAATTTGCAAATTGTTACCTTTGTCAACTTCAGAGGATTAGCCCATCAGTGTCATCTAGTTCCAGTTTTACATGCTTACCAAACTGTCTTATAATAAGGGATACTAATTATTTTAACATAAAAATATAAATCTAGCTTCTAATTTATAACCACAATTAGAGACTCAACTATCTTAACTACTATAGCAGACAAGTAGTCAAAAAAAAAAAAAAGAGTTTATTCAGGTGGTAAAGAAACCTGCCATTAAGCCTGAGTTCCATCCCTGTGACCTACATGGTGGAAGGAGGGAACTGACTTCCCAAAGTAGTCCTCTGACTGCCACCCTCACCCTGTACATGCACACACCTACACACAGGTGCATACAACAATAATAATAAATGCAATAAATTGTTACAAGTTTATATATTAGAATTAACTTTGCCTATTGAACTGGGCTCACCATCGGCTGATGATGTTTGGTTTTTTTTGGACAGAATGTTAATTGGTCTGGAACTTAAACTACATTTCCCTACGCAAATAGCAATTGCGTGAGATGGTGTGGACAATTGATATCAGCAATGAAATGGGTCTTTGGGAAACTCCCTGGATGTATTTCTATCAAGACAACAAAATATTCTGTTGCATACAGGAGAATAGCTCCTGTTTTATATCCTAAGTGTCTCAGACCTAACAGGTTAATGGAGGTGAGACAACTCCAGAATGTGTGAGGAACGTTTAGAAGTGTGGGTCTGTACACTCGTGTGAGCTTGGCCATGCGCACGCTGCCACTCACACGTGGGGTCAAAGAGCAGTTCTGTAAACGGGTGCTCTCCTCCTTCCTCCTTTACCTGGGCTCCAGGGGTCAGACTGAGGTCACTGAGCTTGCAACACAAGCACCTTTCTTTACCCATTCAATCGTCCGTCTCATTGGCCCCAAGAAAAGTTTTGAGAAAAATACTCTCTAAAAGTTCTGTAAAAGAAAGATTTAAAACTTACCTGGACTTTAGAGACAATGTCAAAAATATGAGAAATGTCTAAGTGAAAGACATTCCAGCAGGAAATTGGTCGCCTCTTGTTGACAGGGATTTTGCTGTCTTCTCCAACATTATGTTGGCTCAAAGTGAAAACCCACAAATGACCCTCAGCACTCTCCAGACTCTTTCATTCTGTCGGTTGCTTTGGTTGTTATACAAACATACAACGCTAAGCTTCAAACATCCAGCACTTAAATCTTTAGAGTCTGGCCCTACAAGCATAGATAGATACTCACTGCTACTTGAACACCAACGTCAGCATGGAAAACTAACTGTGGGGACTTCAATAACAAACTCAGTTTCTGTGTTCTCGTGTGTGAATTAAAAGCAAAAATTAACACTGCAGACCCACTACATACATATAAAAAGTGGTTTGAAAAGCAAGTTCTGTTTGTCTTGAAGCTGTAGTTTTTCATCCTGAATTGAAAATACCCCTCCAACAAAGAGAGATGTGAATGACTATAGTCTAAAGCTTTTGGCTGCTCAAAACCTGAACCAGATTTCCATTCTCACAAAATTATTCTGTCTCTAAGTGGATTGTTTTGTTTTTTTTTTTGGGTTTTTTTTTTTTTTTTGGTTTTTTTTTTGGTTTTTCAAGACAGGGTTTCTCTGTGTAGCTTTGCGCCTTTCCTGGAACTCGCTTTGGAGACCAGGCTGGCCTTGAACTCACAGAGATCCGCCTGCCTCTGCCTCCCGAGTGCTGGGATTAAAGGTGTGCGCCACCACCGCCAGGCTTGTTTTTGTTGTTTTGGCCATTGTTGTTTGAGATGGGAGCTCACGTCGCCCGGGCTGGCTTTGAACTTACTCTGCCCAGGCTGGTCTTAAACTCCTGTTCTTCCTGTTTCTATCTCCCAAGTGCTAGGATTACATGCCCCACTACACTCAGCTATGAAAATAATTTAATTTAAAATATAGACATAATGCAAGATATTGGCCATCACAAGAAACCTTATATTTATAAAATACAGTGGCATCTACAAAATGCATTCATAGCCATAGTTTTTACCTTTTTATTGTTTCAACATAGGGTCTCATGCATCTAAGGCTGGCCCAGTACCACATAAAACCAGGTTTAGTGGCACTTTGAGAGATACAGGCAGGAAGGTTATAAGGCTCAGGCTGACCGTGAACTTCCAATGTAGCAGAAGATGGCCATAAACTTATGATTCTCCTGCCTCTGCCTCTTAAGAGATCAGGGTACAGATGTATGCACCATACCTGGTTCTGTGGGGTTCTGGGGATCAAGGACTTTGTGCATGCTGTGTAGCACTCTCTCAATTCAACTCCACCCCCAACTCCACCACTGATTGGTTGATTTCAAATACTTGCCCACAAACACAGCTAAAAGGAGCTAGCAAAGCCTAAGTCTTCTGGTTGTATTTCTAAGTTTCTGGAGGTTGAGGCAGGAACTTGGGAGTTCAAGGTCATCCTTAGATACATATGGGGTTGAAGACTAGCCAGGATTACATGAGACCTTCTCAAAGAAACAACAAAACAGTTCTAAATTTCTTATAGACATCCACAGTGTTTCATTGAGCTGTTTTCTCTAGAGTTAGACAAATTATGTTTAAGAGAAGTTTCAGAGAAGGAAAAAATAAATTCAGAAGTACCCCTTGTCTTCCATAAGGAGACTGTTTCCATTCCCAGAGAGCAGGAACCCTGCAGTTCAGCTTATATAAGCCAGGTGAACAAGGGCATGACTGGAGAACTTTGGTATTTTGGTATATGGAAGTATTTTGGTGGAAATGCTTCCATATAATTAGAAAATAATCACAGGAAATAGATTCATAGTAAATATTTTTAAACTTTTTGCTATTCTGGGGCCCAAGATAAATTTAAATTAAAATATTCTATTTTAGAGCTATAGATATAGATTATCTGTAATTCCATGATTCCATTGGTAGATAAAACCAAGAAATAAAAAGCAGAAAACAAGTGCTCACAGAAACATTCTTCATAATAGCCCCAGAGTGAATAACCCAAATATCCATCAACTGTTTAATGGATTAAGAAGAATCATTAGATCCATATCATGGAAAATGACTCAACTGTAGAGTGGCACTGGTACATGCTACAGTGTGGATGAACCTTGAAAGTGCTACAGTGGCAAACAGGACAGATGTCAAGTCCACGGACGTCAAGTGTTGTATTATTCTATCCCATAGACACAGGAAATAGATCAGTGGTTTGCTCATGCCTGGAGGAAGACGAAGTTAGGGGTTGTCAGTTTCCTTAGGTAAGTGATCGAAATACTGTAAAATGAATTTGTAGTGATGGTTTGCAACTCTGGAAATCATGGAAATGGGTGGAGTCTCCAACATATACGTCAGTAAGGCCTTAGAACCTGAAATGTAAGCGTTTACTATCCTGTCCACTCCTGACAACTCTCAACTCCCACATAAACTTAAGTACTTTTCTTACTGTTCCTATCTCTTTGTGATTTGCATTAAAATTATCAGTGTTCAGGTGGGAAGTCCTCAAAGATGAGTCAAGTCTGTCCATCTTAGTTCACGCCGCAGACCTTAAACTGTTGCTAATTCACAGAAAATAACCGTGGGGAAAGTGGCCTGCGGGTCCAAGAGCGAAAGATGTGCACAGACACAAAAGTCAGTGGACTTTTCCAAGCACTCTGTGACTAGCACAAACACCCGGGATACGGGAAGAGGGCACAGCACCTGGCTGTGTGCATTCTGCTTGCAATGAAGGAATTCCAACAATGAGGAGGGAGATCATAACAGGACATCTAGCCCTTGTAATTAATTTGAAGAAATCTTTTTTTTTAAGCTAACGGGGTGGGCTTTAATAAAAATATAAAATAAGCCTATAATCTCACATTTGGGAGGCTGAGGCAGGAGAAAAGCAGATAGTTCAAAGCCAGCCTGATCTACATAGTTAAGTTTCAGGCTGGAGCTACAGAGACCCTATCTCGAAATAACCAAACAATGCTGTTGTTTCTACACTGTTTAGCCCGTCATTTAAAATCCGCACCTACTGCTACTGGAGTGAAATTCCTTCTCCAGTTTCAACCCTACCTGCAACTGCCAGCACCTTGCTAGACCCACCGGAGGCAGCCTATCAATCACGCTCACGGCGCAGAGACACATTGACTCACTTGAGTTTCTTGAAGGCTTCCTGGCCCCCAGCCACGTAGTTGCCCCCGCTCTCGATCTGGTCCAGTTTCCGGATGCGGTGGCCGGTCCTCGGGGTGTAGATGTTCCTAACGGCCCCAAAGGGCGCCTGCACGCCGCCCGTCACTTCCTTGAGGAAGACGTCGAAGCTGGACACCTTCTTCTCATGAATGACGACACGGCGCCCGGCGAAGAAGGGGTCCCCATTGCGGTACACCAGCACACTCTTCACCACTGGCTGCGACAGGTGGCTGGACCTGGCGCTGGGGCCGTTCATCTTCTCCGCTGGACGCTGGACCCGCTAGCACTCCACGGGCCTGCAACACCAGTTCGTGGACCGCCTCCTGCAGGGACAAGGAAAAGCCACTCGCAGGTGAAGAAGGGCTCGCCGTGCGGAACCAGCCCCAGCAGGTAGCAGTTCAAGTAAGGCGCGGCGCGGACGGCCAATCAGTGCTCGCAGGCTTGCACATCAGTCTCTCCCGCCCCGCAGCACCCAGGTGTGCTGTCTGGGAACCCGCGTCGCCCGGGCTTTAAACCCCTGCGCGAGCTGAGACAGGAGGGACAGCGGCGGACGCGCGCACTGAAGCGCGCGCACACGCACACGCACTCAAGCGCACCTTAACATGGCGAGATTCAGTGCCTATCATCACATCTGTGTTGTTTCTCCCAACCGCTTCGCTTTTTTTCTTTCCCTGGTCTTGCACTCTAATACCACCAGATCATTCGCCACCCCACCCCACCCCAATAAAGCCATTAAAATCCCGGCTAAAGTTGCCGGGATTTTCCTTTGAGGAAAACAAACTACTTAAAAATGCATTGAGCAGTTCGGACGCAGTGGCGCAAATCTGTCATCCTAGAATTAGCGTGACTAGGACTGGAGTTTTGCCTCGAGTTCGAGGCCATCCTGGACTACCTAAAAAGTTTTAAGCCAGCCTCAGTTACAACCAGACTAAATTAATATCAATAAATTAAGTAATCTGCACAGATAGAAGCTCCTGAGTCCGAAACCGCGGCACTCGGGTCTGGCCAGCGCCGCCCAGTGGTGAGGCTCGGGTGGGCCCGTCGAAGTGGTACCTACCGAAACTCGCGGGAAGTGGGGGAGGGGCTGGGGAGGGGCACAGGTGGGGGCGGGGCGGGTTGCAGGCGCTGGGCCAGCACGGCGGTGAACCCTAGCCCGCCGCGCGTCCCTAGCACCGGTCCTCCCGCCGCCGTTAGAGTCTTCTGAGGGCCTGCCAGGCCCGCGGGGAGCCCAGTTTGTTTTTTCTCTCTGTTTCCATAGCAACTGCAGCCTCGCGCGGAGAGTTAGCCTATGAACTGGGTCTGGAGCGCGCTTGTTTCCCATGGGCTTCCCTGGCTGCCTCTGGCATCAAATGGTAAGGGGTTGAGAATGAAGTTACCATGCCAATGCTGTGCCAGTGTGGGTCTTGGAGACCGACACACAGCTAGGTAGGTGATGCCCTACAGTAGTTTCAGTGCCTACTAAGTGACGAAGATTAAAGAGTGTGTTTACAAGACTTGCTCTGCCCACAAGCTTGCCTCCACACTGGCTGTGTAAATTATTAGGTCAGGCTGTGGGGTCCAAATGGAGTTGAGATTTTAATCAAGAACTTTAGTAAGGCCACAGGCGGCAGAGTACACCAGTGGGGGGAGCTGAAGGCAGGAGCATTAGCCACCAGTTTCAGGGCAGTCTGGAAGAATAAGACTTTAGGGTGAAGGGGCCAGCCAAAGAAACACACCCTGGCCCTGAAACCAGAGCCAAAGAAACAGTCTACCACTGACGAACTTAGCACCAAAGCCAACCAAACCCTGAGCAAGAAAATCAACCAATCCCTGAGGACGAAATTCAGCCAGTCTCTGAGCTTGCCCAAACTCAGATTGAAATCTGACCAATTCCCACCCTGAAAATCTTCACCCTGGAACACCACCACCACCAAGAAGTCCTATATAAGCCTTGTACTGTTCAGTTGGCAACTGCCTTTTCCCACCCTGGCAAAGGCAGCCACCCTCCTGGATTCCTCCCTCCCAATAAAACCTCTTGAATGAGGTTTGGATGAGACCTTCTTTCACCGAAGTGGAGTGGAGCAGAGAAGAAACAACTTTTTGCTGGAGCAAAGAGGAACTGTAACACTTTCGCCGCTCGTCGCCCTAGCGGAGCAGAGTTGTTACACTCCACCAGACTGAGCAGAAAACTCAGGTTTCCAACTTCGCTGGGAAAACTCTCCCCTGCCAGAGCATTGTTACAGTGGGGAAGCCTTTCTCTGGAGCAGAACTGTAAGCTGCCACGCTTAGGGTATACCAATTCCTTGGCTCCCGTGTGCCTGGATCCCTGCCCATCTGAGCTGCAATGCTTACAAAGACCCTGCCCCCCCCCCCCAAAAAAAAAAAAAAAACTAAAGCAAGCAAACAAGAACCTCAGAAGGGCCAAGAGTGCTGACACACACCTTTAACCCCAACACTAGAAGTGTAGAAGCGGGCTGATCTGTGAGTTCAAGGCAACCAGTTACATATCCGGATTCAAGTCACCTGGGACTACATAGTAGACCCTGTCTCGAAAAGATTTAAAAAAAAAAAAAAAAAAAAAAACCTCAGTAAAGCTGCTTTGTCCTGTCCAGTTTGAGGGGCAAATAAAAAGAAAGAAGAAAGATAGATAGATAGATAGATAGATAGATAGATAGATAGATAGATAGATAGATAGACATCTACTGAAACAAACCAAATCACTGTTCCCCTTACTCCTGCTAAGTATGTCTACATTTTTAAAGCAGGAATTGCCATTTTGCATTTGAAAACAGTCCCCAGCCAGTAGAGTATTTAGGGAGAGTGTGGAACCTCTTAAGAGGTGAAGTATCACTGGAGGAAATAGTCACTAGGGGCAGATCTGGAGGTTTACAAACTCATCTCATTTTCTCACTAGTCTCTGTTCCTGATCCACATAGTGGTAAGCAAGCAGCCACCATCGGATCCTGCCACCCTCGTGCAAGCACATGCCACTGTGTTTCGTAGCAAGCCAAAATAAATCTCTCCTAATTTCATTTGTTTCTTGTTAGGTGTTTGGTCACATAAATGAGAAAAACAGCCAATAACAGCAGGTGTTCCTACTTCTTCATATTTGAGTAAAAATTTTTAAAACTGTACATTAAATTTTAACAATGTGCCAAGCACTGCATAAGGCACTTTATACACACTATCTAATTTAATGCTCATAATGATCTTCAGATGTGGAAACAGATGTTCAGAGAAACTGAGGAAATTTACCTGAACTAACTTACATACAAGACTTCAAACTCAGTCTGCCCTATTACAGAACTCCCTTAACCATGGTGACGTAACAATATGAAACATGAACATGTGAGGGTTGCAGTATGGGACAGAATGATTGTGGTTTTGTTTGGGTTTTGTTGTTGTTGTTGTTGTGTTTGTTTGTTTTTGAGAGAGAGGATCTCATATGGCCCAGGCTAGCCTCATACTTGCTATGCAGCAGAGGATCATCTTGAGCCTTTGGTCCCCCTGCCTCTCTCTGCTGAATACTGGAATTGCAGGCATGCCTTGCTATACATGGGGTGCTAGAGATGAAACCTGGGAGCTTCATGCATGTTAGGCAAGCATTCTACAAACTGAGCTACATCAGTGGCCACAAAAACATTTGAATTAGAATCACAAACCACAATGACTGAAAATTGGCAGCTTTCTATTTGGTCAAAGCAAATAGAATAATACAGAGAAAAAAGAGCAAAATTTTGGTTCCTGGAATACACAGGTGGAGGGTCTGTGGGAAAAGGAGCTATGAAAAGTCAGCTAAGCACTCAGACTCCAGCCCTGTAAAGCTCCCTGCTGTCCCCACCAGCCCTGCCCAGAACGAAAACATGCTCCCTGCTCAAAACTTAAGAGCTTCCAGAAGGCAGGCACAGAGCACTAAAGGAAGCCAAGATCCTCCTGGGTGTGGGACACTTGTTACCAGTCTGTGAAGCCACCCACATCTGTATTCCCTGACTTTCATGATGGTTCTCAAGCCAGGATTTATCTCCTGAGTCACCATTGATCATGGAGTAGTAAAATAAAAGCTTGCCAACATTTTCAGCTCCCTGAACTGAATAAAAAGGGAAACAAGAGAAAGTCACCTGAGCACTAGAAGCCCCCTTTCTCTGTATCCTGCTCTGAGGAGTTATGGGAGCCGGGAGCTGCTGCTACATGCTCCCAACACCTTGGGTCCACCTGCCACCATGTCTTGCCTGCCATGATGGACTGCAGTCTCTCAGAGAGCAAAATAAAACTCTGTCCATGAAGTTACTTATAGGTATTGGGTCAAAGCAATGAGAAAGCACCACACATTTTCTTAAAACATCTTTTCCTTTGCTCCCTTTCTCTACAAGTGGACTCCACCTACTCATTTGCTCAGAGCTGGAACATGAATGTTTCTCCTACTTGTATATTTAATGATCTCAGAGAAACAGCCAACTGCAACACAAAATAAAAGTCAATGTACCTGCTCTCTCTCCCTGCTCCTTTCATTCGCTGATTGGTCCTGAAGTCCTTTTGTTAGGTAAAATGCCAATAGTGTGCAAATGAAACATGCTTTAAGAAGCCAGAAAGGCCAGATAAACCCTTATCATAAACCAGTGAAGTACAATTAGAAGTTGCTCACTGCAGAAAGATTGGGGGGGGGGTGAGCACACACACAGGAAGGCAGGGAGGGTTCCTTTTTAGTATCTCCTAAGATGTAAGTGTATGAACAAGATGGCCCCAAAGGACATTTAAGGAGGTTTTAGTGTGCACTGGCAGTAGTACCAGGTTCTGGGTACCCCCTCCAGTGTTTTCTACTGTATTTGTCTACTGACACATGCAACCAAACCTACAGCACGCATTCACGAGTGTTCTTTGGCCACCAAAGATTTACCAATCCCACCCCTTAAGTATTTCTTAAATTCCCTTATTCCAACCCTTTTCTACCTACCAAAAGCAAGGAACCATCCCCTAAAAACTGACCCAATTTCTGGTTTTGTTTCTGACCCAATTTCTGGTTTTGTTTCCCTGTTTTTCTTTCTCCACAACCAGTCAGCCTGAAAGACTGTTGAAAAACAAATGTATTCCTTTCCCTTTCTAGCTTGAAATTCTGCTGATGATGCTTTAATGCCAGCGCTCGGAAGGCTGCGGCAGTGAATTGTTATGACAGTGAATTGCTGTGAGCTTGAGGCCAACTTGATCGGCATAGAGACCCTGTCTCAGAAACACAAAACCCTCTGAAGATGCTTCCCTTTCCCTGAGGGGAAATATGGCATCATCAGCTAGGGTTACCCTGTCCTGCAGCCTCATCCTCTCTCGCCTCTCCAAACCCCAAGCTTGACTCTCCACCCCCTTTAATATCCCTTGGCTGGCTGTGTTTTCTGCCCCTGCCCCAATCTCCATTTATCTGGCTCCCTCAATGTATCAAGCCTCTACCTAAATATCATTGCCCCATAAAATAATTTCTGTGCCACTCCCCAGATCAGGGTGAGTGTCCCATATATTATTATATATTGTTCCTCCATTGTTCTACCATCTGTAATTATGTCTTTGGATAATGATAAGTTTAATTATGAATCTTCACATAATTGTATGCCTGAACTTAGAACTGTATGCTATGGGTAGAACAGGGAAAGGATTTTGCTTGTTTTTATTCATGCATCTTACCAGTGCCTAGCACAGAAATGAAAAAAAAAAATAATTATTTCATGAGTAAATAGAAAATAAATTATTAAAAATTTAGGAAAAAAATAAGCTGTTAAAAAAAAAACTGAAAAATGTTCCTAAGCCACAAATTACAGTTTCAGGTCAGCAAATAAGCATTCAGCAACTAGAGAACTGGGGGGGTGGGGTTTTGTTTTGTTTTGGTTGGTTGGTTGGTTGGTTAATTTTGTTTTGTGTTTTTATTTGTTTGTTTGTTTGGGGTTTTTTTTTGAGACAAGGTCTCACTACTACTGTTGTTCAGATTTTTGTTTGGTTTAGTTTGTTTATGTTTGTTAAAATTAACAGGTTGGCTTCAGATAGAAAACGCCTAGTTGTGTGCAGATGGGATCAAACAAACAGAATAAGTTCTCCTGCCCAGGATGAAGGTGTTTTATTTGTTGCTGGGGGTCAGACTTGGTCCCCACACACACAAGGCAAGTGCTCAACCACTGCGCTAGGATTTTAATGTTTACAGCAGACAACACGGACATGAACGAAATGAGGGACTGATTTCTAACTCGCCCTTAGAGAGTGTTACAGCTGCTTTTCAGGGGTGTGTGTGTGTGTGTGTGCCTGAGTACAGGTATTTGCAGAAGCCGGAAGAGATCACTGGATCCCATAGAGCTGCAGTTACAGGCGGTTGTGGGCCACCTGGCATGGATACTTGGAACCAAACCCTGGACCTCTGAAAAGCAGCAAGCTCTCCTACTGCTGATCCATCTCTCCAGTCCCACACTAAAACCCAGGGCCTCACTCACAGTTCCCAGGAGTATGATTGGCAAACACAATATTCATGGTGAGTCTAGAAAGTTACATCATAACTAAATTATATTTATGCCAGGCAGGCAAAATTAGTTTGGCATTAGAAAAATAATTGAATCCCCTGTGTTATATATTGGAGAAGAAAATCATATAATTATTTCAAAAGTTACAGGTCAGATTCAATATTCAGTTAAGACAAAAATCTTAGAAAACTAGGAGTAAAGCAGAATTATGGGAGACTTGGGGTGTATCTCAACAACAGAGTGTTTGCCTAACACACACTGGTTCACGATGCCTGGGTTCCAACCTCGACATCAAGAAAAAGCAATAGAATTGTGGCAACATGACAAAGGGCATCCATCAAAGTGAAGCTACTACAGACTTCACAGCTAATGACAGAACGTTGGAGACGGCTTCTGTGAGCCTGAGAACAAGATGAAGCTGACTCTAGGCCGTGTCATTGGAAAGTGTGCTATAGTCCCTAGCCAATGCTGTAAACCAATGAAAAAGAAGCAAGGTCTAAACAAAGTCGGGAAAAGTTCTGAAAGTATATATAGGAAATCTAAGACAATCTAGAGCAGCGAGCCTTATGCTGAGGGTGTTTACCACTTATCCCTGATCACTAAAGGAGCATGGCTTTATCTTGGCTCACAGTTCAGAAGAATACAATCCATCATGGTGAGGAAGGCATACCAACAGAAGCAGCCAGGTCTATAGCGCCAACAAGGACCACAAGCAGAGAAAGGGAACCTCAGCACTCAGAAGCTTCCTTTTTTTTCCCCATTTTTATTTAGTCTGGGACCCTAGCCCATGAGATGGAATATTCACATTCAGGTCTGTCTTCAGCCTCTCATCTAGAAACATCCTCACAGGCACACCCACAAGTCACCCCATTAATGGCCTAGTTTTTTCTTAATCCAATCAAACTGACAATCTCAGCCAGCCATCACACTGTGCCTTAAGACCTGACAGATGTGAGGCTGGAGAGGTGGCTCAGCAGCTGAACGCACTTGTTGGTCTTCCAGAGGACCCAGTTTCGGTTCTCAAAATTCATTCACAGCCTTCACTAACTTCAATGTCCGGGGACGTGAAGCTCTCTTCTGACTTCTGTGAACACAAGACAGGCATTCGAGTGCAAAACACTCATACACATAAAATAAATCTTAAAAAGACTAGACTTGATATGATCTACTGAAAAAGTAGAAGGAAATGAGTTGAGTCCCAGTGAGAGAAAGAGATGGAAGAATTCAAAGGCACATGGTCTCCAACCCAGGCCTGGCTTGGAAGAGAGGAGAAGGGCAGTGTTCCAATGGCAGAGCCCTATCAGCAAGGATCTTGAAAACTGAGAAAGTGGCTGAGGCTGCTGAGAGGGGCCCTGGCTCAGGGTAATCAACATGCCCTCCAAGGGAAGGGAAACCCAGACCTCACGGGGTTCCAGAGTCCCTGGGTTCCATGGCCAATTGGGGAAACATTCCTGCTCTACCAGAGCTGCCCCTTGGCAACATACATGTGTATTCCTTATCTGCTGGAGACAACTCCATGGATTCTGGGATTCCTGGGAATGGGAGACCTGGGCTTCCTACTGCACTCTCCCCTATGCTTGGCATCTGGGCTGGGATTTCCCTGAAGCATGCTTCCCTGAGGAACAGGTTTAGAAACCCTGTGAACCATATGCCCAGAGGCCCCATTAGAGTGTGTGGTGACCTGGAGATATGACTGTGCCTCAAGAGCAATCCATGGAGGAGCCCCATAGATGGAATCACAAGAGACAGAGTCACTCATGAGGGAGGACAGCTCAAGGTGGGTAAATGGAGCAAGCCAACAGGGCTGGGTTCAGGGTGAAACCTTGTTTCTTGCATTGCTAGGAGCAAAGGAATCTCTCAGAGATAGATTAGGATACACAGTATTGTTATCCAACTTGGGAGTATAACCTGTGCCCCAAGCCAGATTCGGCCATCAGTCATCAACCAGCCAAATAAAGGGCCAAATGAATAGTGAAAAGTGAAGAGATATTTATTCAATGTGACCACACTGGAAAGAAGGACAAATAGTTCCAGTGACACCACCCAACCTAGCCCATCATCTGGGTCCCTAGTGAGGTTAAAAGTTAAATAGAGAGATGGTCAAGGGTATGCACATCTGGGCAGTCCTGGTCAAGGTGTGGTGCTGCCCACCACTGCTCCACGACTGGGCTTCAGTCTCATCCTGTTAGGTGGTATGACAAGTTATTAGAACTGTATAAAATGTCTTTCTGGGAGACAGGTTCCTAGAATTGTTGGTGCCTTTCCTTCTCCCAACATAGGGTTCCTGGGGGAAATTCCCATTTCTTTGGAGTCCAATGTTTCAATAGTCTGATAGTCAGATTAAGGGTCACAGATGTGTCTTTTGATTATCTTTATCCAGATCCTTACAATACAAATATTGTTTTCTCTGTGTGCAAGGCTTAAATGCTGGTCTTATGTATAACTAGAACTTTCTTGTCATTCATCTGAGCCAAGCCCTGTTTACCCCATCAGAAAAGCTGTCCTCATTGCCCCATGTAAGCTGGCTCCTGGGCACTGCCTAACACAGTTCCTTGTTATACGCCCTGCTCATAGCATTGGTTGCTCTAAAATGCTCAGGAAAGTGGAACATCTTCTGTTTTTGTCATTGCTCAGTTTAAGTGCTTAAAACAGCCTGGCACACAATTGGTGCTCGGCAAATGAATGAATATGTATGTAGGAGAGAGAAAAAGAGGAAAAAGGAAGCAAGAGAGGAAGGAGAGAAGAGGAGGAAGGGCTGTGACTTGGCTGTATCTACTTGAGAAATTCACACGTATTAAGTACGTCTGACAGATTGTTAGGTAAACCTACCAAGAGTATTTTGGTCTGGTGTTGTTTGTTTGTTTGTTTGTTTGTTTGTTTGTTTGTTTTGTTGTTTTAGATGGCTAGCTTAGGCCTCACTGTGTAGACCAGTCTTACCTAAAACTCACAGAGATCTGCCTGTCTGCCTCTAGAGTGCTGGGATTAAAGGCCTATGCCCCGATTTTGTGGAAAGTATACTTCAGAAGTCAGGTGTGTTCCGGAGAAATAACTCCACATTCTGAAGTAAGAGTTATAAGTTTGGTCATGGGAGAAGGGTACCCCACTTGTCAACTTCCAATCTCTGTGACCTCATGGAGATTTGGACACTGTGAGTACAACTTGAATTCAGTTTTCAATACGAACTCTCCAATGCAATGGACAAAGCTATTCTGTGGTAGTTGTGGACTATAATATAGAAAGGGGAGAAGGACTTGGGAAGCCTTGTACTGCAGGGAGCCAAGTCACTTTGGCATTTTACTCTGGGCACTAAAGACTAATGTGGCACCAGACAGGAGACAGCATCCCTCCCAAGATAACAGTGTCCAGGTGTTGGTACCTAACTTCACAAGCAGCATATTGCTCAGTGGGCAACAAAATGACAAAGACAGCAGACCCCAGAACGAGGGGCATGCAACGCTGTGCGGACTAAACTTGAACAACAATTAGGGGGCCCTGGAGAATGCTTATGTGATGCATGTATCCTTTACATCTGGGAACAAGAGCTTGGTGAAACACGCTTATTCATTTTGACCTACTTTACCCAAGGCCTGAAAATGTAGAAGCCTGAGACGTAAGAGTGAGACAGGAGGGTCTCTAGGGCTTGCTAACTAACCAGTCTAGCCTCCCCCAGAAAGCTCCAGGCCAGGGCGAAACTCTGTCTCACAAAATAAGATGGAGAGCAATTGAGGAAGACATCCAATGTCATCCTCTAGAATCCTCAGGCACACACATACATGAATGCACACACACACATACACAACCATGCACACCAAAAATATATACATTAAATATATATCTACATATATATATATATATGGCTCATAGTAATACTTAAAAAGACACATTAAAAATTATCTTAAATATCACTGGATCTTAAAGAGGCAAAACTCAACTCAGATTCAAGAAGCAGAATCACCCTTGCTTTACAGGCCCTTCTTCACTAAGAGCCTCTTTGGGAGATTCCATTCTGCAGCATCTACTTAATGAGGGCCTTTGACTGACAGGTCACTTGTAAACTACAGAACTCCTTGGAGGGAGTCATCAGTGCCCTAGGCTTTCTGGAGGCATTTAACTACCCCCCAGGAGGATTCTCCTATCTCTAGACAATTATTCCACAGCAAGCAAGAAAAGATTGCCCAATGTTTCACCCATGGTCAAATTTGTCAGTCAATAAACACATCAGATGAGCTATGCAGCCACAGGTCTGTGAAGAACACAAGCTTACAGACAAGCCTATAGTCTAAGCACTCAGGAGGCAGAGGCAAGAGGATTGCTGACAGATCAAGGCCAGTGTCAGGGAAAGAGAGATGGAGAGAGACAGGGAGGGAGGGAGGGAGGGAGGGAGGGAGGGAGGGAGGGAGGGAGGGAGGGAGAGAGGGAGGGAGGAAAGGAAAGGTCTGGACGGCTGAGTTTGCAAAGTATTGCAACGCAAGCATGAGGACCTGAATCCATTCCCTGACAACTACATAAAAAGCTGGGCAAAAGGGAGCTGAAGAGATAGCTTAGAGGTTGAGTTCACTTGCTACTCTTGCAGAGGACCCAGGTTCGGTTCCCACAACCACATGGAGCCTCACAACCATGTATAACTCCAATTTGAGGAGGTCCAACACCTCTTCTGACCTCCCAGGTATCTCATATGAATGTAGTGTACATACATAAACTCAGGCACACACATATACACATAAAAATAAGTAATTTTTAAAAGCTGAATGAGGCTATACATACCCATAATTCCAGTACTGGGGAGATAGAGACAGAAGGATCCCTTGGGTTTGTAGTCAGCCAGTCTAGAGAAACTGGTGAGCTTCAGGTTCAGAGACAGCTTCTGTCTCAAAGAATAGGTTGGAAGCCATTGAGGAAGACAGCCACCATTGACTGTGATACACGCGCGCGCGCGCACACACACACACACACACACACACACACACACAGTTGTGTGCAAACATTTACATATAAGGAGAAGGATGGGATGAAAGGAAGGGAAGGGGTAGGAGGAACTGCTCCTTCACCACACCAAACAGTGTGGTAATCGACTACTCTAGATGCAGAGGTCTTGTGTGAGCATTTTTCAGAATCTCAACTCTGAAACCAACTTGACCAATATTGATTGGTAATGATGACGCACACAATATGCACACATAGTATTTAAATTACTAATGAGTACCGGCTTCCACTGCAGGGATGCTCTCCCTTAAAGAGGCCTTTGAGCGCCTCACTGAGAATGCCATCATACTCTCAACAAGACTGCCTGTGCTGCTTCAGCTGCTGCACACGATTCTCCTTCCCCGATTTTGAATCTGGGCTGCATTCCTTCCCTAGTAGGGCCATGAGTCTGTCCATGCCTACCTTTCCTCAGTCTTGTTTTCCTCAATAAAATAAGCTGGGAAAAGTCTACCCAGTTCAGATAAGGAGAAGTAATAAATGTGCTGTGTTTGGAGGAGCATCTGACACAAATCGTGTGTCAAATTAATAACTTTATTTTGGTTAGTTGGGTTTGCTTTTTAGAGGCAGAGTATCAAATAGCCCAGAATGGCTTCAAACTTGCTATGTAGCTGAAAATTTTAACTCCCGATCCTCCCAAGTGGAATAGAAGCAGGCTCCATCATGCCCAACATCTCTCTTTTAAAGATCAATCTTTCTTCTTCATTGTCCAGGTAAGTGTGGTAAATTCTAAGGATCACATATAAGAAATTGGCCAGCCCTCGAAGAATACAAGAAATCAAGGACAAACTAACCTGCCTTGGATTTTGTCTGAAGTCAGTTGCCTCCATGCCTAAGATGAGCATGGCTAGTGCTCGGCTTCATGCCTTGCTTCCCTCAGGCCCTGTATCTCTCCCCCTCATGAGCAGCGCCTCTCCCCAACCAAGGAAGCAGCACCCTCTAAGCTGGCAGAGAGCAGAGAGTGCTCCCAATTCCCCTACCCCAGCCCACAGCTACCCACAGTCCCCTACTCTGTGACTAACCCATGCAGAAGAAGGGAAATCCAGCTCCATGGTTCTGAGACAGGTTCAGTCTGAAGCCTAATTTGTATGTCAGAAATCAAGTTGAAGCTGGGCTGGGCAGGCTTGTCTGAGTTCCCACCCTTAGCTGACCGTTTACCATGTACATAGTTGTAAACAGTGTTTAAAAATAAATAAAGCTGAAGCACACTAAGCAGTCAGCCTTCTGCCTGCTCAAGGACTCGTACTCCATGGCAGGCTTGTTGCCTTATCACCAGGATTCACCAAAGGAAAAAGAGAGTAGCTCGTCCTGAGATTCTTGCTTGCTGCTGTTGCTGATAAATTGTGCAAATGCTTTTATGTCCTCCATTCTAAGGTTTCTTTTCTGTTCTTAGAATGACTGCAATATTACACAACCTTGGGGGTGGGGTATGTGCAGCTTAGTTTTTTTTTTCAACTTAATACAAACAAGGGTCATCTGAGGGAAAAAAAAAAAAAAAACCAAACAGCCTCAACTGAGAAAAGGCCTCCATCAGGATGGCCTGTAGGCAAGTTTGTGGGGCATTCTCTTGATTAGTGACAATGTGGGAGGGCCCAGACCACTGTGGACAGTGCCATTCCAGAGCAACTCATCTTGAAAGGTATAAGTGAATGTGAGTTTGGAAAACAAGCTGTAAGTACCAATCCTCTGTGGCCTCTGCTTCAGTTCCTGGCCATGGGTTTCTGCCTCAAGTTCCTACCCTTACTTCTTGAGTTATAAACAACAAGCTATCCAGTGAAATAAACTCTTTCCAGTCCAAGTAGTTTTTGGTCATGATATTTATTGCAGTAATAGAAAGCAAACTAGGGTGTGTGTGTGTGTGTGTGTGTGTGTGTGTGTGTGTGTGTGTGTGTGTAAAACTGGATATGGTGGCACACACCTGTAATCCCAGCACTAAGAAGGTGGAGGTAGGAGGATCAGGAGATCACAGTCATCCTCATCTACATAGCAAGTTTAAGACTAGCCTGGACTATGTGAGATCCTGTCTCAAAAAATAAAATACAACTAACCAACAAAGTAAATCAGAGTCTGGAGAGATGGCTCAGTGGTTAAAAGCACTGGCTGCTCTTTCTTGAGGACCTGGGTTCAGTTTCCAGCACTCACATGATAGTTCAAAACTGTAACTCCAGTTCCAGAGGCATCCACTGCCCTCTTCTGGCCTCCACAGGCACAAGACATACATATGGTGAACATACAAAGTTAAAAAAAAAAAAAAACACTCATACACATAAAAACAATCTTTTAAAAAAAAACAGCCAGGCGGTGGTAGCACACCCCTTTAATCCTGGCACTCTGGAGTCAGAAGCAAGCAGATCTCTGTGAGTTTGAGGCCAGCCAGGGCTACAGAGTGAGTTCCAGGAAAGGCACCAAAGCTACACAGAGAAACCCTGTCACAAAAACAAACAAACAAACAAACAAAACCAGAAAACTGTACTTTGATGATTATGACTGACTCCATCATTGTCAGAAGGACAATTGCTATGGATATGGAGGCTCATACCTACAATCTCAGTATTCAGCAGGCTAAAGTAGAAAGGTCAGGAGTTCAAGTCTAGCCAGGGCTACAGATTTTTTTCTCAATAACCAAACTAAAACCATTTTTCTAGATATATTTTTGGTTTTGACTGTTAATGTTTCATTCATCGCTTTCAAGGACTTTTCCCAGTTTAGTAACACTTGGTGAGGTAAAATGGTACTGTCATTCTGCACATAAGAATCTGTTTTGTTTGCTTTAGGGTCAAATGACTTAGGTTATGGTGAATTTTAATAAATAGAAGATTGATTTTAAAAACTACCTCCTGCTGGGAACAGTGGAGAGAGAAGTTAACCATTACAAGATAACAATTCTGCAGCAAATTATATCACTGATACAGAAGTTATTGGTTAACTGAGTCCAGCTTCTAGGATTAATGGAAAGGATGGCCTTAATGAGCTATGTGGTACTGGTGCCATTCAGAGCCTGGGAATTCCAATTTAAAAATTTGAATCAGTCAGCAGGAACGTGACCAGCATGTGAAAAGGTATTACAAAGGCCAGGTATCTACTTTCATATATAGATTCCTAACTTGGTGATAAACTATAGGAGATCCTATGATTGTAAAATATGGTACTGTTCAACTCAACAGTTTTATAACCCACTAGATATTTCCCAATGACTTTTCTGAGGGAACAGTAGCACCCACTGGACTAGACATAGCTTGGTGGCAGGGCTCTTGCCTAACCTGCACAAAATGCTAGGTTCAATTCTCAGTACCACAAACAGAAAGAAAAAGAAAATCACATCTTAAAACATCTGTTAGTAAATGTAAAGGTTTTACGAATGTTTCAGTCAGTTTTGAAAGAGAGAGGACAAAGCAAGTTAACATCAGGAATTGACTAAGGCAGAGAGGAGGAAGAAACAAATCACGCATGTCACTAGCCTAAGATGCACATTTTTAGCACAACTTTAAGTCTTAAAAATCAGAATGTGTCATATATGAAGCCTAACCCATTAACTTGCCAAATGCCTTGGCAAAGCAATGGTCACATGATTATATTGTGTAAGCAAGCTAGAACTTGGTCCCCTGTCCACACTGACACCACATCATCTAGGTATGAGCATGCTCAGTAATGCACATGGGGTTTTGCATATGGGGTGTGTGTGTGTGTGTGTGTGTGTGTGTGTGTGTGTGTGTGCGATGTTGGGAATTGAACCAGGGCCTTGTACACTTGTACAGGCTAGGCAAGCACTTTACCACTGAATGGTACCACAGCCCTGGTACCTACCACATGTGCAAACTCTGACTGAAAACTTTAACTGGCACTTAACAAACGTACACATTATGGGATACAGTGGTATATTTCAGTTTGCTTATTCAAGATGTAATGCTCGTCAGATGGGAGTAACTGACATACACATTGCCTCAACATTGATCATGTCTTCAAGTGGCAAGCACTGAAACTCCTGTTTGCTTCTGAAATAAACAATTGCAGTCAATCATAGTTATCCTATTGCATTACACATTGTTTTCCCTCCAAATTAAATGCACTCTTGTACTCATTAATGATTTCACTTTTAAGATGTATTTTAAGGGTTGTAGCTCAATTAGAATGTTTGCCAAGTGTGTGTGAAGCCCAGGTGCCTTCCATGCCCAGCACTGAATAAACCCTAGCGTGGTGGCACATGTCTGTCATTCCAGTCCCCAGAATTGGAGGCAGAAAGATCAGAAGTTCAAGGTTATCCTCAGCTACAAAGACAATTTTAGGCTAGTTTGAGCTATACGAGGCCCCATCTTTTTTTTTTTTTTTTTTTTTTTTTTTTTGGTTTTTCGAGACAGGGTTTCTTAAAGGGTAACAAAAAATAATTTGTATAGATTGCCACATGAGGGCCTACAAGATGGCACGTTGGGTAAAGACACAGGAGAAGCCTTAGGACCTGAGTTTGATCCCTGGAACCCAGCTCTAAAAATGTGACAGTGCACATGCGTACTCTCAGGGCTCCTACAGTGAGATGAAAGGTGAGGTAGGAGAACCGCCCCAAAGCCAGGGCCAGCTAGACTACAGCACTCAGCAGGGCAGAGGCAAACACAGAACGGGGTGGAGGCAGAAAACCAACTCCCCACGCTTGTCTTCTGACCACCACATGTATTCATGCACATGGGCACGCAAATAAGAACAATAAAAATCATTTTTAAAAATTTAACAAACACGACAAGGAACAATGCTCCCCCTTGTGGCCAAACTCTTCAGACTGGTCGGGGGGAGGGGGCGGGGGACAGTGATCTTGCAACTTGAGAGCCCAGGGAAAACACTGACTGCTGCTGCTGTAAGATGTTGAATTCAGACAGAAAAATGACTCAAAAAGCTGGACTTTCATTTTTCAGATAACAGACACAGATAATAGATGCGAATCAAAATGAATTTCAGGGGCCTGGAGAAATGGTTCAGTGGTTAAAAGCATTTACTGCTCATGGATAGGACCTAGTTTGGTGGCTCACATCCTCAGTAATTCCCATCCTAGTGGATCTAATGCCCTTTTCTGACCTTTGGGAGCACCAGACATGCATGTGGTTCATGAATATACTATCTAAGCAAAACATTCACACATATAAAATAGGTAAATAGAAATGAATTTCAGGTGAAAAACATAAAGAAAGGTAAAAAATTAATAGTGATTGGGTCTAGCACTATTTTGTGAATTTTATTTATTCATTTGTTTATTTATATCGCTAAACATATTAACTGCACATCCATGTTTATAGATGCATTATTCACAATAGCCAGGAAAAAGAGCCAGTCTAGATGCCCATCAATGGACAAATGGACAAAGAAAATGTAGTGAATATACACAATGGAATTTTACGCTGCAATAAAGAAAATTTAATCATGACCTCTGCAGTAAATTGGCTGCAAGTGGAAATTATTGTGCTAAGGGAAATAAACCAGACTCAGAAAGATAAATAGCTGAACGTCTTTTCTCATACATGGAACCTAGATTTAAAATTGTATATCTGTGCAGCCAGGTGGTAATGGCCCATGCCTTTAATCCCAGCACTCGGAAGGCAGAGGCAGGTGAATTTCTGTGAATTCAAGGCCAGCCTGGTCTACAAAGTGAGTTCCAGGACAGCCAGAGCTATAATATAGAGAAACCCTGTCTCTAAAAAAAATTGCATATGTGTGTTTATGTATTACAAATTATATATGTATTTGTTTATTTTTAGTCCATGAAACTATAAAAGAATCATGAGAGGAGAGAGAGAGATGAAGGGATTTGGAAAATGGGGTAGATGGAGTATCATGATAGGGATGCAAAACAGGGGACTAATTGGGTGAAGAAAGAGAACCAGTTTGGGGGAAGGGGAGCCAAGATGAGTAGGAGGGAGAGGAACAGATGAGGGTAGAGGATAATGACACAGGGATGAAGACTGTGTATGCTTAGCCTAAAATATTCATTTAAAATTAAAAACATAATAACTGAACAAACTAACATGATTCACTGTGATATTTCTACATGTGCATACAATGTGAGTCTTGAAAATCTTAAGGTTTTTTTTTTTCATTTTTTCCTTTTATTGAACATACATTCTTTTCTCACATGATATATCTTGACTACAGTTTTCCCTCCCTCTCCTCCTCCCAGTTAGTTTCCCCCCCACCTCCCCTCTCCTGCAGATCCACTCCCTTTCTGTCTTTCATTAGAAAAGAACAGGCTTCTAAGAGATAACAACCAAAAATGACAGAATAAAATATAATAAGATGAAGTGAAAACCATCATACTGAAGTTGGACAAGGCAACCCAACAGGAGGAAAAGAGTCCCAACAGCAGGCACAAAAATCAGAGACACACTTGTTCTCACACTCAGGAGTTCTGTAAAACTAAGCTAGTAGCTATGATACATACACAGAAGACCTGGTGCAGACACATGTAGTCTCTGTCCTTGCTGTTTCAGACTCTATGAGCTCATATGCACCTTGCTGAGTTGATTCAGAGGGCCATGTTCTCCCAGTATCCTCTATCCCCTCTGGCTCTTACAATCTTTCTGCCTCCCTTTCCTTGGGATTCCCTGAGCTCTGAGGGGAGCAATTTGATGAGGAACTCCAATTTAGACTCTCTCTTCTCATCTTGTCTGGCTGTGGGTCTCTGCATCTGTTCCCATCTGATGCCAAAGGAAGCCTCTCTGATGATGACTAGATAAATCACTGATCATATTTATCTTTCTCGGTCTGGGTTACCTCACTCAGGATGATGTTTTTTCTAGTTCTATCCATTTGCCTGCAGATTTCATGATGTCATTTTTTCCTTTTCTTTTCTCATTTTGTTTTGTTTTTGAGACAGGGCTTCTCTGTATAGCCCTGGCTGTGCAGGAACTCACTCTGTAGACCAGGCTGGCCTCAAACTCAGAGATCTGCCTACCTCTGCCTCCCGAGTGCAGGGATGAAAGACATGTGCCGCCGCCGCCGCCACCACCTAGTTATGATGTCCTTTTTTTAACAGCTGAGTAAATACAACACATTTTCTTTATCCATTCTTTTGTTGAGGGACATCTAGGTCATTTTGAGTTTCTGGCTATTATGATTAAAGCATCAATGAACATGGTTGAGCAAGTGTCCTTGTGACAGGATGGAGCATCTTTCCGGTATATGCCCAAGAGGTATAGTGGGGTCTTGAAGTAGATTGATTCCCAACTTTCTGTAGAACCATATTGACTTCTATAGCAGCTGTACAAGCTTGCACTCCCACCAGCACTGGAGGAGTGGCCCTCTTGTTCCACATCTCACCAGCATGAGCTGTCACTTGTGTTATTGATCTTACTCATTCTGACATGTGTAAGATGGACTCTCAAAGTAGTTTTGATTTGCATTTCCCTGATGGCTAAGGATATTGAACATTTCTCTAAGTATTTCTCAGTCATTTGAGTTTCCTCTATTGAGAATTCTCAGTTTAGATCTGTGCCCCATTTACTAATTGGATTATTTGTTGTTTTGGTATCTAGTTTCTTGAGTTCTTTATATGTTTTGGATGCTAGTCCTCTATCAGTGTGGAGCTGCTTTAAAAAAAAAAAAAACTTCTGTTGTGCAAATGTAGTCAGAAGTTTTCCTGTGTCTCACCTAAGTCCCACAGCCATTTGGTCCCAAGTAAACACACAGAGGCTTATATTAATTACAATCTGTATGGACTATGGCTTAGGCTTCTTGCTAACCAGTTCTTCCATCTTTTTTTTTTTTTTTTTTTTTTTTTTTTTTTTTTTGGTTTTTCGAGACAGGGTTTCTCTGTGTAGCTTTGCGCCTTTCCTGGAACTCACTTGGTAGGCCAGCCTGGCCTCGAACTCACAGAGATCCGCCGCCAGTGCAGATCTGCCTCCTGAGTGCTGGGATTAAAGGCGTGCACCACCACTGCCCGGCCAGTTCTTCCATCTTAAATTAACCCGTTTCTATTAATCTATATGTCGCCACACCATGGCATTACCGGTCTGCTGGCATCTTGTTGCCCCTTGGTGGCAGGCTGGAGTTTCTTCTGACCCCGCCTTTCTTCTCTCTCTATCCATCTTGGATTTCCCACCTGGCTTCATTCTGCCCTGCCATAGGCCAATGCAGCTTTATTTGTTAACCAATGGGAACAACATATATTCACAGCATACAGAAAGACATCCCACAGCAAACTTCCCATTCTGTAGGCTGCCACTTTGTCTGAATGACAGTGTCCTTTGCCTTACAGAAGCTTCTCAGTTTCATAAGGTCCTATTTATTAATTGTTGAGCTTAGTGTTCCAGGCTATTCCCTACTCTCTCTTCTATCAGGTTTGATGTATCTGGTTTTACATTGAGGTCTTTGATCCACTTGGACTTGAGTTTTGTGCAGGGTTAAAGTATTGATCTATTTGCATTCTTCTACATACAGACATTCAGTTTGACCAGCACCATTTGTTGAAGATACTGTCTCTTTTCCAGTGTGTGTTTCTGGCTTCTTTATCAAAAATCAGCTGTCTATAGGTGTGTAGACTTATATCTGAGTTTTCAGTTTGATTCCACTGATCAACTTGTCTGTTTTTATGCCAATATCATGCTGTTTTTATTGCTACACTCTGTAGTACAACTTGAAATCAGCAATGGTGAAACCTCTAGCAGTTCTTTCATTGTTCGGGATTGTTTGGGCTATCTTGGGTTTGTTTTTTTTTTGTTGTTTTGGTTTTTTTTAAGATTTATTTATTTATTATACATACAATGTTCTGCCTGCATGTATGTCTGCACGCCAGAAGAGAGCGCCAGATCTCATTATAGATGACTGTGAGCCACCATGTGGTTGCTGGGAATTGAATTCAGGACCTCTGGAAGAGCAGTCAGTGTTCTTAACCTCTGAGCCATCTCTCCAGCCTATCTTGGGTTTTTTGTTTTTCCATATGAAGTTGGGAATTGTCCTTTCAAGGTCTGTAAAGAATTAAGTTGGAATTTTGATGGAGATTGCATTGAATCTGTAGATTGCTTTTGATGGGATCATCATTTTTACTATGTTACTTCTACCGATTTAGGAGCATGGGAGATCTTTTCATCTTCTGATATCTTCTTTAAAACTTGGAGATTTTATCATACTAGTCTTTCATTTGCTTGGTTTGAATTACCCCAAGGTATTTTATATTATTTGAGGCTATTGTAAAGGTGTTGTTTCCCTGATGTCTTTCTCAGTCCGTTGTCATTGTACATAGGAGGGCTACTGATTTCTGTGAGTTAATTTTGTATTCAGCTACTTTGCTGAAAGTGTTTATCGGCTATAGGAGTTCCCTGGTGGAATTTTTAGGGTCGCTTATGTATACTATCATATCATCTGTAAATAATACTTCGACTGCTTCTTTACCAATTTGTATCCCCTTGATCTCCTTTAGTTATCTTATTGCTCTAGCTAAAACTTCAAGTACTATATATTGAATAGGTATGGAGAGAGTGGGCAACCTTGTCTTGTTCCTGATTTTAGTGGAATTGCTTTGAGTTTCTCTCCATTTAATTTGATGTTGGTTGTTGGCTTGCTGTAAATTGCCTTTATTATGTTTAGGTATGACCCTTGTATCTCTAATCTCCCCAAGACTTTTATCATGAAGGGGTGATGGATTCTGTCAAAGGCCTTCTCTGCATCTAATGAGATGTTTTTTTTTCTTTCAGTTTGTTTATATGATGGATTACATTTATTGATTTTCATATATTGAACCATCCCTGCATCTCTGAGATGAAGCCTACTTGATCGTGATGGATGATCTTTTTTATGTATTCTTGGATTCAATTTGCAAGTATTCAGTATATTTTTAATCACTGTTCATAAGGAAAATTGGTTTTTAATTCTTTTTCTTTGTGTGGTTTGGGTATCAAGGTAACTGTGGCCTCATAAAAAGAATTAGGCAATGTCCCTTCTGTTTATATTTTGTGGAATAATTTAAGGAGTATTTGAAAGTCTGGTAGAATTCTGCACTAAAACCATCTGGCCCTGGGCTTCTTTTGGTTGAGAGACTTTTAATGACTGATCCTATTTCACTAGGGTTCATAGGTCTATTTAAATTGTTTATCTGCTCTTGATTTAACTGTGGTAAGTGGTAGGCATCGAAAAAATTAATCCATTTCTTTTAGATTTTCCAAGTTGGCAGAGTACAGGTTTTTTAAAGTGTGTCCTTATGATTCTCTGGATTTCCACAGTGTCTGTTGTTATGTCCCCCTTTTCATTTCTGATTTTGTTAATTTGGATATTCTCTCTCTACCTCTTAGTTTGAATAAGGGTTTGTCTATCTTGTTGACTTTCTCAAAGAGAACCAACTCTTTGTTTCATCAATTCTTTGTATCGTTCTCTTTGTTTCTATTTTATAAAGTCTAGCCCTCAGTTTGATTATTTTTTGTCATCTATGTCTCTTGTGTCCCTTACTCCTTTTTGTTCTAGAGCTTTCAGGTGTGCTGTTGAGTTGCTGCTATGAAATCTCTCCAATTTTTTATGTAGGCACTTAGTGCTATGAACTTTCCTCTTAGCACCACTTTTATTATGTCCTGTAACTTTGAGTATGCTGTGTATTCATTTTCATTCTAGAAAGTCTTTAATTTCTTTATTTCTGCTTTGACCTAGCTTTCAATTAGTGGAGAGTTGTTCAGTTTCCATGAGTTTGTAAGCTTCCTCTTGTTCCTGCTGTTGATGATATCTAGTCTTAATCTGTGGTTTTCTGATAGGATGCAGAAGGTTATTTCAATTTTCTTGTACTGTTGAGACTTGGTATGTGCTCAAGTATGTGGTCAATTTTTCAAAAGTTCCATGAGATGCAGAGAAGAAGGTATATTATTTGGGGTTTGGGTGAAATTTTCTGTAAATATCTGTTAGGTCCATTTGGTTTATGCCTCTTAGGTCCAGTATTTTAGTTTAGTCTTTGTCTGGATGACCTGTCCATTGGTGAGAATGAGGTATTGAAGTCTCTCACTATCAGTGTCTGAGGGTCAATATGTGGTTTAAGCTGTAGTGGAGTTTCCTTTACAGACTTGGGTGTCCCTGTGTTTGGGGCATAGATGTTTAGAATTGAAATGTTATTTCGGTGGATTTTTCCTTTGATGAATATGTAGTGTCCTCCCCTATATCTTTTGATTAGTTTTGTTTTGAAGTCTATTTTGACAGATATTAAAATGGCTATATCAGCTTGCTTTTTAGGTCCATTTTCTTGGAATATCTTTTTTTACAACCCTTTATCCTGAAGTAATGTCTATGGTGTTGAAGTGTGTTTCTTGTATGCAGCAGAAGGATGAATCCTGTTTTTGTATCCATTCTGTTAGTCTGTGTCTTTTTATTGGGAAATTAAGACCATTGATATTGAGAGACATAAATGACCAATGATTTTTTTTTGGGGGGGGGGGGTTCTTGAGACAGGGTTTCTCCATGTAGTTTTGGTGCCTGTCCTGGATCTCACTCTGTAGACCAGGCTGGCCTCAAACTCACAGAGATCCACCTGGCTCTCCCTCCTGAATGCTGGGATTAAAGGTGTGCACCACCACCGTCCAGTGACCAATGATTGTTAATTCCTGTTATTTTGGTGGTGGTGGTGGTGGTGGTGCTGGTGCTGGTGGTGGTGGTGGTGATGTGTGTGTGTGCACTTTCCTTTTGGTTTTGCTGGTGTGAGATGATTTCCTGTATTTTCACAGGTGTAGTTAACCTCCTTAAGTTGGAATTTTCCTTTTAGTACTTTCTGTATGGCTGGATTTGTAGATAGATATTGTTTAAATTTGGCTTTATCATGGGATCTCTTATTTCTTCATCTAGGAGATTGAATGTTTCACTGGATATAGTAGTCTAGGATGGCATCTGTGGTCTCTTAGAGTCTGCAGCACATCTGTCAAAGCCCTTCTGGCTTTTAGAGTTCCCATTGAGAAGTCAGGTGTAGTTCTAATAGGTCTGCCTTTATATGTCACTTGGTCTTTTTCCCATGCAGTTTTTAATATTCTTTCTTTGTTCTGAATGTTTAATGTTTTGATTATTATGTGGAAAGGGGACTTTCTTTTGTGGTCCAATCTATTTGGTGTTCTGTAAGCTTCATCGGCATTTCCTTCTTTAGGTTAAGAAAATTTTCTTCTATGATTTTGTTGAAAATATTTTCTGGGCCTTTGAGCTGGGATTCTTCTCCTTCTTCTATTCCTATTATTCTTAGGTTTGGACTTTTCATAGTATACCAGATTTTCTGGATGTTTTGTGTCAGGAGTTTTTTTAGATTTAACATTTTCTTTGACCAATGTATTCATTTCTTCTATTGTATCTTCAATGCCTGACATTCTCTCTTCCATTTCTTGCATTCTGTTAGTGAAGCTTGCCTCTGTAGTTCCTGTTGGAATTCCTAAATTTTTCATTTCCAGATTTCCCTCAGTTTGTGTTTTCTTCATTGCTTCTATTTCCATTTTCTAGTCTCTTCTGTTCATTTCCTTCCACCATTTTTGTTTTCTTGGTTTTCCTTAAGGGATTTATTCATTTTCTCCAATTGTTTGTTTGTGTTTTCCTGGATTTCTTTAAGGGATTTATTCATTTCCTCTTTAAGGGCCTCTATCATCTTCACACAGTTGATTTTAAGGTCTTTTTCTTGTGCTTCAGCTATGTTGGAATATTCAGGGCCTTCTGTGGTAGGATAGCTGGGCTCTAGTGGAGACATATTGCCCTAACTGTTATTGATTGTGGGGTTTTATTTATTTTACATCCCTGCCAAAGTTTTCCCTCCCTCCTCTCCTCCTAGTCCCTCCCCACCACCCTTTATTCCCACCCCCCAATACACTCCTCCTACATTTCTGTTTAGGTAAGAGCAGGTCTCCCATGAATATCAACAAAATATGGCATATCAAATTGCAGTAAGACTAAGCACCTCCCCATGTGTTTAGGCTGGGCAAGGTGACCCAGTATGAGGAGTAGGATCTCAAAAGCCAGTAAAAGTGTTGGAGATAGCCCCTGTTCCCATTGTTAGAAGTCCCACAAGAGGATCAAGCTACACAACTGTAACATATATGCAGAGTGCCTATATGGTGATATTTTATTTGTGCTGAAATGTGATTTTATTTGTATGTTAATAAATAAAGTTGCCTGGGGGTCAGAGCTAATAGCAAGCCATAGCAGAAGCCGGTGGTGGTGGTGGTGGTGGTGGTGGTGGTGGTGGTGGTGGTGCACACCTTTAATCCAGATCACATGACAGACAGATCTCTGTGTGTTTAAGGACACCACCAGCATGGAGACACACGCCTTTAATCTCAATACCAACCATAGAGACCTGGAGGTCTGTATAGACAGGCAATGACGAGGAGATCATGTGGTTGGGTTTACAACCAATAAGAAGGCAGAACAGAAAGTCAATAAAAAGACAAATACACAGGAAGTAGGCCTCTTTCTCAGGGGAAGGATGGCAGTGGCAGCAAAGGGTAAGAAAGGGTTTTTAGTATCAGTTCTTGGCTGCTGCTCTGACCTCTTGGGCTTTTAACTCTGCATTTGGCTCTATGTTTCTTATTTAATAAGACTGTTACACCTACATGCCTAGGTCAGTCCCATGTAGGCTCCCTGGTTGTCAGTTCAGTCTCTATGAGCTCCTATGAGCCCAGGTTAGTTGGTTCTATGAGTTTTCTTGTGGTGTCCTTGACCCATCTGCCTCCCACAATCCTTTCTCCCCATCTTCTGCAGGATTCCCTGATCTCTGCCTAATGTTTGGCTGTGTGTCTGCATCTTTTTCCATCAGTTTCTGGATGAAGCCTCTCTGATGACAATTGGGCTAGGCACCAATCTGGTCACAGAAGATGGCCAGTTCAGGCTACATATCTGCTATTGCTAGGAGTCTTGGCTGAGGTTATCCTTGTAGATTCCTGGGAAATTCCCTTGCACCAAGTTTTTACCTGACCCTGAAAATGGCCCCCTTTCCAGTAGTCTTTTTCAGTATTCTTCCCCTTTGCACTCCCCAACCTGACAAATTGATGGTGGTCCAAGTAGATGTTAGCATGTAGAAGAATGCAAATAGATCCATACCTATCACCATGCATAAAACTCAAATCCAAGTGGATCAAAGACCTCAACATAAATCCAGATACATTGAATCTGATAGAAGAGAAACGTGAAATGGTCTCGAATGCATTGGCACAGGAGACAGCTTCCTGAACAGAACACCAATGACATAGACACTAAGACTGACAATTAATAAATGGGGCCTCATGAAATTGAAAAGTTTCTGTAAGGCAAAGGACACCACCAATAGGACAAAACAGCAGCCTACAGAATGGGAAAAGATCCTCGCCAATCCCATATCCAACAGAGAGCTGATTTCCAAAATATATAAAGACCTCAAGAAACTAGATACCAAAAACAAAAAAATTCAATTAACAAATGGGGTACAGATCTAAACAGAGAATTCTCAACAGAAGAATCTCAAATGGCTGAGAAACACTTAAGGAGATATTCAACATCCTTAGCCATCAGGGAAATGCAAATCAAAACAACTCTGAGATTCCATCTTACACCTGTCAGAATGGCTAAGATCAAAAACATAAGTGACCACTTATGCCGGAGAGGATGCGAAGCAAGGAGAACACTTCTCCGTTGTTGGTGAGAGCACAAACTTGTACAGTCACTTTGGAAGTCAGTGTGGCAGTTTTTCAGAAAACTTGGAATCAATCTACCACAAGACCCAGCCATACCACTCTTGGGTATATACCCAAAGGATGCTCAATCATACCACAAGGACACTTGCTCAATTAGCAGCTAGCTTTATTTTGTAATAGCCAGAAATTGGAAACAACCTAGATGTCTTTCAACCAAGGAATAGATAAAGAAAATGTGATACATATACACAATCGAGTATTACTCAGCTGTTAAAAACAAGGACACCAGGAAATTTTCAGGCAAATGGATGGAACTAGAAAAAACAAAAATCATCCTGAGTGAGGTAACCCAGACGGAGAAAGACAAACATAGTATATGTTCAGGTGGAAGCTCCACCTCAGCTCCTCTCCCCCATCTCCCTCTCTCCAAACCCTGCCCTGTCTCAGAAAACCTGCTCAAGACCACACCTACAGTGTATTTAAACTGTCCCCCAGAGACTGGCCACGGGGTTTTTCGGTCTCTTCTTCCCATATCTCTGGGGCCTGAAAATCATCTAGAAGCATTTCACCCATTCAACCTGGACTTTTATTTCTTAATTTGGTTTGATTCAGTTTGATTTGAATTATTGCATTGGCAGAGAGGCTTAATATTGGGGTACAGAAACTTTTCAGTGTGTAATATCACTCATAAGTGGATATTAGCAGTAAAATAAAGGATAACTATGCTACAATCCACAGACCCACAGAGACTAGGTAACAAGGAGGGCTCATTGGGGGGGATGCTCAGATCTCCTTGGAAAGGGGAAATAGAAGAGATTTTGTGAATGGACTGAGGGCAGTAGGGAATGGGAATATTGATTGTGTTTTTATGCCAGCATTTAGGCATCTGGGTTTGGGATGATTATAGGTCTAGGTGCTGTTTTCTGGGTTTGTATTTGTTGGGTGGGTGTTTTGCTCCTTGGTTTCTGTTTCTTCTCTGGATTTTTGGAAGGTGTGATGACTGTGTGTTACCTGTTTTACTGGCCTGCTCAGCTGGTATATTCACAGGGAATGCCTGCTAGTGTTGGAGGCTGGGATACCGAGATGAGTTAGGAAGGAAGGTTAGAGGAGAAGGTCTTTGTGATCCATTGGGGATGGAGTCAGACAGGAAGGGGAGACCACAGTGGGTTTCCTGCCTCAGAGCTGGGGGTGAGACTGAGTTGGGTGTAGGGATTGGATCTCAGGAGCAGCAGGAGAGGTGTGGGTTTGCTCTTGGCCTACTTGTTTGTCCTGGCCCTTGGGTTAGCCAGGGGTGCCTGCTGGGATTGGGGTCTGGGACAAAGCAACAAGTGTGGGGTTGGTGGCTGTGGAAATCAGAAGATCTGTGAGATGCATAGGAAGGGGGGGCGTGATCTGGGGATGAGACTGGGAGATTAGATCTGGGGGAATGGCAAGAGAAAAGAAGGGCAATCTACCTGGTTTTCTGGCAAGTGTGGCCTTTACTTTTATTTTTATTTGCATCTGTGTGTGTGCCATGTGTGTGTGGTGGGTGGTGCCTCTGGCGTTTGGAGAACAGCTTTGGATTCCCTGGAGTTCAGTTACAGGCAGTTTTGTTTGAGTTGCCTGACCTGGGGTGCTGGGAATCAAACTCATGATCTCTGGAAGAGAGCATTGAGCACTCTTAACTACTGAGCCATCTCTCCAGCCCCAGTTTTTGCAACTTTTAGTGTCTACCATATGTGAGAAAAATATTAACTTTAAAGGGATGTTATCTTAAAAAAAGAAAAGGTCAGGAGCTGGAGAGATGGCTGAGCGGTTAAGAGCACTGGCTGTTCTTCCAGAGGTCCTGAGTTCAATTCCCAGCAACCACATGGTGGCTCACAACCATCTATAATAAGATCTAGTGCCCTCTTCTGGCCTGCAAGCATACATGCAGGCAGAACACTGTATACATAATTAATAAATAAATAAATCTTTAAAAAAAAAAAGAAAAAAAAAAAAGAAAAGGTCTTGGGGGCGTCCTTATTTAAAATGCAGTGGGATCCAAAAGGAAGTGAGTTTTTTCCTTCAGGTAATGGTAGAAATGTATGGAGACACTCTTTGTTATAAGGACTCAAGAGAAGGTGCTACTGGGCCTGGGAAGGGAAGGGTTAGATGTTGTACCATACACAGAGCACCTCCCACTAAAGAAGAGAAATGCTAAGATTATTTTCACCTGAAATCTGTGAGGCTTCAATTTTATAAACAGTGTCTATTACATGTAAAAGCAAATGCATTTTTAATAAAACTTCAGGGGAAAATAACAAATTTATGAGACTCATAAGCTGGGTTTCTTGTTTAACTACATTCTTTAAGCCTGTGCAGTTTGCCTCTTAACATGACATTCTCAATATCCAGTCATTGTTTCTGAGCAGAAAACACGCTTGTTTAAGCTGCCATAAGATACAACTTCAAATACCCTTGTCCCTTGAAGAAATAAAGTACTCAGAAGGTGGAAGTGTTTAAACTAGTTCCAGATGGGTCTGAATGCTTTCACTAGCAAAGCATGCCCACTAGTAAAATAGCACATTGTAAGCAGGAAGAATGGGGAAGATAACTGTGACACTGTCATTCCTCCAGTAACCAAGCTCCTAAAACATCCCAGATGCAAGGAAATAAGAAACATCTGTCCAGGTTCATGCTTCTAATCTTAGCATGCTTCTAATCTTGAGAGGCTAAGGCTGAGGATCATGTGGGTTCAAGGCTAACCTGGACTAGATAGTGAGTTCCGGGACAACCAGAGCTACAGAGTGAGATCATGTCCAAAAAGGCAGCGGGTGGGCGGTGGGGGGAGTGGGGGTGGAGTTCAAAACTATCTGATAACAACAGAATATGTTTAGCTAATATTAATATATTAAGTTCTGTGATGGCTAATTTGTCAGTTTGATTAGTGTATCTGTGAGGGTATTTCCAGAGGTTGCTTGTTTTGTTTGGTTTTCGTTTTTTGAAACAGGACGCCTGTGGAAGCCAGGATCTACATCCTGGGTCAGCTTTTAGAAGCCTCAGAAAATGGAACTTCTGCCATCATTGGCTCTTGAGGAATTAAAGTCCGTGAGGTAGAAATTAAAGTTGAAATGAAAGGCAGAGGGACTAAGGGGTCTTGGCATTGGGAAGGAACTCCTCACCCCTGTTATCAGGAAATCAAGGAAATCTCAGAAACGGGATTACACATTTGTCATCAAACATGCTCTGACTTCCCCTCGACTCAGTGTCTAGACTTCCTTAACCTTTTGACCTTCGCTTTCATCTACTCAGGCTATTCACCTGTACCACATGCCTCATATATCACCTTGTGATCTCATTTCCTAATGAAAAGCTCTTTAGAAAAGAGAAGCATACCAAAGCTTTTCATGTAAGCTTTTAAACCTTTGGCACTGTAACTCCAAACATTATCTATTGTTTTATTTTGTTTGTCTACCTGAGACAGAGTCTCATGTAGCCATGCTGGGCTGAAACTCACTGTGTAGCTGAAGATAGCCTTGAACTCTGATCCTCCTGCTTTCTCTATACAGTGCTAAGATTATAGGTTCTCGTCACTACAAAGGGCTGCACAAATAGCTCCTGTAAACATACTTAAATGTGACTCTCTTTAGGGAAACCTCACTCACTGCGTAGTGCTGGCTGGCCTGAAACTGGCTCTGTAGACCTTGAACTTACAGAGATTTTGCTGTCTCTGCCTCCCAAGTGCTGGGATAAAAGACATGCTTCCCCATGCCAGGCTTGTTTTGCTTTTGTTGGCAGGCTCTCTTGAATTCAGGCTAGACTCCAATCAGCCAGACAACCAATGGAGGATGACCTTGAATTCCTGATCCTACACCTTCTACCTCCCAAGCTCTGGGCAGATGCTTGCCTCACAAGCAAAAGGTGTTGTGTTCAATATCCTAACACTGCTAAAAAATAAACTGAATAAAAACATAAATCGGATTATTAACTTGCCACTCTATTTCTTTGCTCACAATCCCCCAGTGGCTCTCATTCTTTTCGGCTTACATTCCAATTCCTTGCCATTGAGCACAAGACCATGTGTCTGAACAGTTGGCAGCATTTGCCTAAGGGTTTGCAAAAGTCATATCATCATAGGGTGGGGGTGGGAGGAGCAACGATGTGGGGTTTTTTTAATTGTTATTTTTCTCAAAGGATGTTTACTGACACGTAATATTTTTCAAAGATTTAGCACATCATTAAAGTTCTAGTAAAATGAAAATTCTATCAAGTATTTTCTGTACACTCAAGGCTCTTCCTAGCAGCAATGCTTAAAGTACTTCCAGCCCTCAGTGTCCGAGTCAAACATCCATGTCTCTTCCCTCTGTCCACCGCCTCCTATTACAGCTACTCAGTTCTCGATGCCGCACAAGATAAACGGTCCGCTCTTCCATGTTCATATATTAATGAAAGGAACTCTGAAACTCATGTCTGTCTTTAGTACTGTGGAGTGGACAACAAATCTATCGACACGTTTTTATTTTCTTTGCGGGGGAGGGGGTGTAAAGACTGGATCTCAAGTAGTACAGGCTGGCCTGACATTCCAGCTGAGAATGACCTTGAATTCTTGAGGGATTATTTATGCATGTGCCACCACTCCGCTCGCTTTTTCCCTCTTGTTCTATAGCAAATATCTGCTATAGAAACACTCAATCCACTGTCCCTTCTAAGTGAGTTTTAACACACGGAGCTTAAATAAAACTTAAACGATTTACGAATGGTGGTAACTTCCTCCTCTCCAAATTACATACTTTGTTATACACATGGAACCTTTCCAGAGTGTAGCCATGCTCAGCTCACGGGAATAACGGACACTTTCGGAGCTGAGCGACTCTGCTCCATCTACCTTCACGTTTGCAGGTGCCAGCCGGGGTACAGGACGCAGACTCCGTCAGTCACGGGACACCGGAGGCGCGCGCACAGTCGGGAGGCCGTGCCTGAGCATGCGTGGACAGCAGCGCGCAGGCGCGGGACGGCTCGCGCAGGCGCGGTGCGCGCTCGTGGCGGTCCGCCGAGGCACCCGGGTTCCGGCATGCCGGGCCGGCGTCTCGTGGCCGCCTCCCCGGTTACCTGCGCACCATGGAAGGCCTGCGCTGCCTGCCCCGGCTGCTGCCCCGCGTCGTGCAGTCCCGGCGGGCCCTGTGTGCCGCGCGCCTGAGCCCGGCTGCCTGCTGCGGTCGCGCGCCCCCGCTGCTCTCCGGGAGCCCGCCCGGCGCTGCAGGTACGCCGGTCCCGCGGGGCCCCGCCTGCCCTTGGCCCCGCCGTCCTCCCAGCTGCGCGACCTGCCCGGCTCCCCCTGCCCGCAGTTCTCAGGCCAGCACTGCCGGGATGCGAGTGTGGTTTCTTGTTTTGTTTGTTGAGACGGACAGGGTCTCTCGGTGTAGCCCAGGCTGGCCGCGAACTGGCAGCGGTCCTCCTGTCTCAGCCTTCAGAATTGTGCAGTTAGAAGCGTTAGGCTGCTTTTGGTTTTGTTGTTGTTGTTGTTTTTCAATTTAGCGTTTAAGTGTTGTTCGAGCGTGCGTGTGCCTTTCTCTGGGTTTGTGTGTGGAGGTCAGAGGACAGCTTGCCAGAGCCAGTTCCCTCCTGGATCGAACTCGGGTCGTAAAGCTTGGCGACAGGCGTTTTTGCTGGCCGAGCCATCTGCTCAGTAATGGGTTTCGTGACGGTACTTTTATACGTACTTTTTTTTTTTTTTTTTTAAATTATTTTATTTATTATGTATACAGTGTTCTGCCTGCATGTGTCTTTGCAGGCCAGAAGAGGGCACCAGATCTAATTGCAGGTGGTTGTGAGCCACCATGTGGTTGCTGGGAATTGAACTCAGGACCTCTGGAAGAGCAGTCAGTGCTCTTAACCACTGAGCCATCTCTCCAGCCCCCTATACGTACTTTTTCTCGACACCCCTCCCCCTCCTGCTGGCCTTTTTGCCTCCATATGCCCTCTTCTGCTTTCATGTTACAGAATTCTGTTAGGTTGGGTTTTTATTTTATTTATTTATTTATTCATTTATTTATTTTGCTTGTTTTGAGAAAGGGTCTCTCTAGGCCAGGTTGTCTTGGAACTAACTAACTCACTGTGGAGCCCAGACCAAACTCGAAGCTGAGTGGCATGAGCTACCACGAGTAGCAAGATTGGGATGTTACTAGTTCTGTTTATTTTGGGCACATTTATACAATTGCACAGTTGCCCTGGTGTAGGATAGGGAATTCCTAGAAGTGAAGTTGAAGAATCAAGCCAGTGGTAAGCGTTCACCCATGAAGTCTGCTCTTAGACTATGTGAGCAGACAGCCAGGGGAGCTCTGAGAGAAGGAAGAGGAGTCTTTACTGCTGGGACTTATGTCACCCAATGGTGAAATGTGAAGAAAGTCTTTCCACAAATGTGAGTACAAGTTCTGCTCAGAAACAGTTCTAACAGAGCGTGGCTTCTGGTACATTTTTTTTTTCAAATTGTACTTTAAAAGTTCCCAAAATGAGATGCTGTCAGTCAACAGCTCCTTCCCCACAATCAGTCTTTTGGTTATGTGCCTTTTCCTTCAGGCTTTGACAATGCTTGGGAACCAAGTGGTCTGCAAGATGCAGGAACTTTTAGGATAAACATTGAAGTCCAGAGTAGTAATCCTGACACTTCTTCAGTCCCTAGAGCTTGCATGGTGAGAGGAGAAAATAGACACCTGCAATGTGACTTCTGATTTCCACAGTGCTCACACAGCCCCAGTAAACAAATGTACATTTTATTTTTTTACTTTTGCCAGTGCTTGGGCCAAACCCAAGCACTGTGTATTAGACAGGCACAGAGATTGCCTTGGCTCCGGCTGACCTTTCCAATCATAGAGGAGGACAGGCCTCAGATAGTTAACAAGTTGTGTGACTTTAGTGTATGGGAGCCCTGGCAAGGAATAAGAGCAGAATAGTGAGGGAGAACAGCCAGAATCCTAACATAACAAGTGTTTCTTTTCCAGTAGGAAAAAGTTTCAAAATGCAAGACATTCTGAAGGTTCTGTGTACTGTGCGATTGGAATTGAGCTTCCAGGAAAACCAGTCATGCTCACGGCAAATTCATTCTCTAATTTTTTTTCTTAGGTGGTGTGTACCGGTCTAGAACCTCCGATGCCTCTCAAGCTACTTTAGCCAGCGTGGCCCAGGTGTTTGCTGTGGTGAGTGCACCTCATCCAGTAACTTGCAAGAAGAACTTTGTATGTTTATTAAACTCACAGGATTGGATAATTGGCAGAGGTATTGGAGTTGTATTTGGCCAGCGACCCAACTGCCCGAGATTGGTTTAGTGGTCCTCTTGAAGCTTTGTTAATGACTGAGTTTTTGCTGTACAGAACAGGCTGCTCAAATGACTTCTCCTTTCCAGTAGAATGAGAAGTTTATATAGTACATGTTAAGGTTTCCCACCAGCAGCAAAAGCTTCCTCTTGAAACAGGTCTCATGTGACTTAGACTGACTTCAAATTTGCTCTGTGGTCTGGGGTGATCTTGAACTGGTCCTCTTTGCTCTACCTTCTAAGTTCTGGAATTATAGGTGTGCTCCACCATGCTAAGTTTTAATGTGCCACCACACCTACTTTATGTGGTCCTGGGAATTGAACTTTTTGTATGCCAGGCAAGCACTCTACCAACTGAGCTATATTCCCCAGTCCCAAAGCTTCCTTTGTGAACACTCAAGATTTTCTGAATCTGTTTAGAATCCCTTGGAAGCCTCTAGCCATTGAGAGACTTGGAAGATGCTAGAAAGGCAGCAGAGTACAGTATTTGAGTGCATGCCTGAAGGGTGGTTGTGATCTCAACCCTCTGAAGTGATTCAGGAGGAATTAAGTGAATTAATAACACATCTGTTAGAAATTAAGAAATAAGGCCCTTGGTGGCAAAAAGTAACCTAAGTAAAATTATAAATTGTTTTTGCAGCTCATTTTGTAAGTGGTATTTTTTTGGAGCTGAGGATCGAACCCAGGGCCTTGCGCTTGCTAGGCAAGCGCTCTACCACTGAGCTAAATCCCCAACCCCATCATTTTGTAAGTTTTTATAGTTGGAAAAAAAGTTTTAAGAATAAGTGCTTGACCTGAGCCAGACTTCCTGAGATTAAACCTCAGTGTGCTCTCTTGCTGTTGGGGTACTTGGACAAGTAAGTTATTGTGACATCTTATACCTTGGTTTTCTCATTAATAACTAGGAATAAACTGCCATGGGTAATCGTGAGGATTAAAGGAAGCTGAGATAACATCACTGTATTTTAATTTGCTCGTTTGTGTACTAGAAGTAGACGTGCTTTAGGGGCTGGAGAGAAAACCAAGCACTGGCTGCTCTTCCAGGGGACTTGAATCTCACTCTCAGCACCTGAACTGAGTGGCTCACAACCACATTAGCCACAGCTCCAGGGTCTAACACCTCCTGTATTCCTAGCACCTACATAAATGTACAGACACATTCATAAAAAGAAAAACTTACAGCACCTACTTTATAAAAAACTACTTTAGAATAACAGTAACTCACAAAATCCTGAAAATGGTGCCTCAGACATAATAGCCATCCAGTGTGTGTTATTCTTTACAAACCTTTGCATTTAATTAATACTAGCTTCTTGAACTTTAAGACAGGGTCTCACTGTGTAAGCCTCACTGGCTGGCCTGGAACACTTGGAATCAGCCTGCCCCTGCCTCCCCAGTGCTGAGATTGAAGTATACCACTATGCCCAGCTAAAGAACTTTGTTTGTTTGTTTTTTCAAGATAGGGTTTCTCTGTGTAGCTGACCAGGCTGTCCTGGAACTCAGACATCCTATCTACTTCTCCCTCCCAAGCGCTAGGACTAGGATTAAAGGCGTGCACCACCACCACCCTGCTAAAAGAATTGTTCTTTATGGACAATATAAGATAAGAGGCATCTCAGAATTGCTTGTTTCTTTTTTGTTGTTTGGGGTTTGTTTTGTTTTGTTTTGTTTTGTTTTGCTTTGCTTTGCTTTTTTTGAGATAGTCTCACTCTATTGACCAGGCTGAGCTAAAACTCATTGGTTAGCCCAAGCTAGCCTCATACTAATGACAGTCTTCCTGCGTCAGATCCCAAGTAGACCTGAGGCACCATGCCCATTTCTGCAAAATTACTTGGAAAGTAATCACTTTTAGTTAGTTTTCTGAAGTTGATCCATTCCACAATAGAATCAAGCCCAGTCTGTGTAACCCCAGCTAGTCAGGAGACCGAGGCAAAAGAATTTGAGTTTGAGGCCTGCCTGGACCACACAGTGAGCCCTCCCCCCCCCCCCCAAATAAAGTCAGATGATGACTGAAAGAAAATTCTTTATAGGCAAAGTAAGTTTCTCCCAAGAACACTGAACAATCAACTGATTCTGTTGAAAAGAATGAGTTGAGAAAGTGAGCTGGTTACAGAGTAAACATTTTAAATGTCAGTTTTACGTGATGTCTTTCAGAAAAGGATACCATTAAAGAAAAATGATACATAAATCTGAGTAATATGTGTTGTAGAGGAGGTATGTTTTACAGGAACCCTGGAAGGCACCCTGTAAGTTATTATTGGCATAGTTTTCTCTAAAATTTGGCAAATCGTGTGATTTAAGTAGTTTTACAAATTTCCTTATTTTCAGCAGTGAGTATATGTGTTTAAGAAATAAATCTAAGGCAAGCTAGTCTATATGATAAGGACACAAAGCTTTTATTAAAAATGGACCTTGACATTCCTGATGCTTCTGCCCTCCTGTTGATCAGACCTTTGCTCATGAGAAGCAGACTGAAGTGTGTATTGTGGGGTTTGTTGTGGTTCTGCTAACATAGCCCACATTGTTTCCAAAGCAGTAACCCAGAGTGTGTTTCACCAAGACGGTGCGTGGATTGTGTTTACTTTCTTAGGGGGAACAATCCAGCCCTTCACATGTGACACCTTCAACCGTGACTGGTACAAGCGTACAGAAAAGTGTCCCTCTACTGAGCAGAAATAATGTGACCTCGTGTGCTGGGACTGCTGCCGGCACCTTTTCTGTACGTTTCTACTCATTCTGCAGGGCCTGCCAGAGACGTCTTAGCTTTGAGAAGACGTTTAGATTTGTGAGACAGCCACTCCCAGTCTGCTGAGAAGGATAAAAGCCAACAAGGGCAAGGCATCATGTTCCCACCAAGTGACGTCCCCAACCCAGGGATCGTTGTCAAGTCCTTTCCCAGCCAGAAAGTCCTTGCAGCCGCCTGAGATTCCCCTAGCCTGCTGACTGATGAATTGCAGAGGAGGATGTGAGGTCCAAAGCTGACAGTTACATTAGCAAAGGAGAGGAATTTTTTTTTTTTTCTGGCTTCTGCAGCTGTATTTAACTTAAAGTCAGATATGACTTATAACTACATTCCATAATTTTGAGGCTGTATCTCAGAACATAAATATACTGATTTGAAATTGTTTGTTTTTATGATCTATCTTTAGACAAAGTTTGACAAAGAAGGAAACGTTACTTCTTTCGGTGAGTATCTTTATTACTGGAGTCCTGAATTTGGTGGACAATTGGAGATTGTAGTGTTGGAGTGCAGAGTTCTTTGTATTTGCTACTGTGTTGAAGGAGGTCCCTCCTTAACATGGGGCTGGCAGTCCCCGCCTGCAGTTCTCTGCACTGCTTCCTTTTGGCAAGAATCCCTTGGACTCCCAGGGTGTTTGGAGTAGAGCTGAATGCGGAGATGCTATTCCTCCCTTACACAGCCCTCCAATTTCTATTCATTACGAAGCAGGTTTAAAGTAGATTAGGGTGTGTTGTCCATGTGCCCCCCCCCCCCACTGCCATTGCAGTGAGAAAGATGGAGGTGTAAGGCGCTGGGTGGCAGTCATGTGACAGCCCGCCTCTGGACAGCTGCTCCTAAAAATGGAGCTCGGTGTTGCTTTCCCTGTGGCTCCAGTGTCGCCTCTCCCTGCAGCCCCGTGGTCCTGTCCCATCCTTGCTTAGATCCTTGTGTTTGTGCTTTTTTCTTGCAGTCCTGTGGGAGGTGTGGTTTGACACAAATACAGATGCTGCTGTCCCAGCCTATCACAAGTTTCTCTCATCTGCTGTATTCTTAGCAGATAGGAGAATCTACCATGAATATCAACTTTTCTAGGTTTTTATTTGTCCAATAATAAATTACCAAATTCATTCATTCACAGATTCACAGCGCTGAATATGATGCTATAGTGGTAAAAATAGAAAATGTAGGGACTGGAGAAATAGCTCAGCAACTAAGAGCACTTGCTGTTCTTGGAGAGAACCCAGGTTCAGTTCTTAGCACCCACACGGTGGCTCACAGCCATTAGTAACTCTCGTTCCAGGGGATCATTGCAGCAGTCTGACCTCCACAGACATCAGACATGGGATGCACATCTATATATGTAGGCAGAACACTCATACATAAAATAAATAAACCTAAAAAAATCTGGTTAATAAAATTCATGTTCATGTGTTCATGTGGGCTGGAGCTATAGCTCATTTGATAGAGAGCTTGCCTAGAATGCTAGAATACCTAGATTTAGTCCCAGCAACAACTGGATTCGGTTCTGCATGTCGACAATCGTAAGTTTGAGGTCATCCTTGGCTTTGTAAGGAACTCAAGGCCAGGCTGGATGCAAGACAACCTGTCAGAGAGGCAAACTATGTCCAAAGGTAAAAAATGGTTGCTGTAGGTTCTTATCATGCTTGATTGGGGTTTTTATATTGATCCCCAATGGGCTGCTGTGAAATGTTCTAGAAAAATACAGAAGAGAAGGGAAAATTTGAGTTAGCGTGAATCTCCTTTTAAGGTAAGACTAGATATTAAAGACTCACGTAATCCTTTATGATAATAGTAGGAAACTGCTTAGCTGGGCCTGGGAGGGACACTAGGAGCCCATGTTCTTTGGGTTATTAGTGTCGCCTGCTCTGTTTCTCTTATAGAGAGGAAGAAAACTGAATTATACCATGAGTTAGCACTCCAGGCCAGAGACTTGAGGTTTCAGCACGTGATGAGCATCACTACCAGGAACAACAAGATTATCATGAGGATGGAGGTAAGAGCTGCACTGCTGTGTTCTCCAGGGAGTCCTAGCCACCGTGCCTTTAATCCCAGCGCTCAGAGGCAGAGGTGAGCAGATCTCTGTGAGTTCAAGGCCAGCCTGGCTACATAGTAAGTTCTAGGACAGCCAGGGCCTGTGAGAAAGAGATGGAGAGGGAGGAGAGAGACAGGAAAGAAAAATGTTGGAAGGAAGTGGGATTTTTTTTGTTACTGAATGCATTGTAAGAGTAGAACTTGCTCTGCATGGATTATATGTTCAGCAGGCATGGGAACATTTGTGTTGAGAAAATTCTGACTGTGGTCTTTATTGGCCTTTGAATTTAGTCTGTAGTTTCTGGGATTACACACACACACAAAAAAAAGAATCTATTTATAAAGATATAGGGCCTTATGTGGCCAAGGCTGCCTTAAACTTGCTATGTAGCCAAGGATGAGGTTGACCTCCTGGTCATTGCCTCTGCCTCCCCAATGCTGGAATTATAGGCACAAGCCACCACACCAGCTGAAATAGATGTTTTTCCATTTGTATCCTGTTAAGTGCAATTATAGTACATAACCCTGGCTACCTTCATCTGGTTCTCCATGTACACCAGGAATGTCTGTTAAATTTTGAAACCTTAGTTTAAATTTATATCTAACATTTTCTAAAATTGTTGTACTTTACTTGCCTACTCAGAAGACACTGAATGTATTCAATTTCCGTATGATTCAGTTAACATAGACCTCGGTTGTTTGGACCTGTGAAAGCTTATGGTCCGGAAATACATGCGAAACCCATCAGAGGTGTTGGGCCCTGAAATACGCATATACTTGCTTTTTAAATTTGTCTTTGATTAGATTTTTGTCCCATAATTTAGATTTAATCAAAATAATCACAACCAACACAATCTGCTCTCAAAATTTTTTTCTCCAGAAAATATCTTCGTTCTTGTTATCAGTAGCTACTGCTTCTAAACAGTATGTATCTCTTTGTATAGATAAATGTGTATAAGATGAGTGTTAAACTGTGGGACCTAGATGACGGGTATACGACACTGTACAGATAGATGGACGGATACATAACTGTATATCACCTCTCCAGCAGTCGGCTGCAGAGATGGGACAGTGGTTAGAGCAGTGCACTTGTAAGTAACTCTTGCAGAGGACCTGGGTTTGATTCCCAACACCCACAGAGTGGTTAACAGCCACCCAGAATTCAAATCCCAGGCCGTCTGATGACTCTTCTGACCTCCACAGGCACCAAGCACACAGGTTGTACACATATGTACATGCAGGCAAAACATACATAAAATAAAATGAATAAAATCTAATTTAGAGAAAGTGAGTCGTGCGTGCCTCTTGAGTTGGGGCCCAGGAGAGCAGGCCAGTCAGCCATGACTATTGGCAGTATGTAGGGGCTGGGTGGGAGGGTTCGGAGAACGAGTGAGGATGTCCAGAGTAAGAGCAAGCAGGCCTCCTGGGTTTGGCTGGTATCCACATACACTCCAGAAGGAGAGGGAAAGTGATGTTGTTGACAGACTTAGTGAGGAAATCTGCCATTTTGTTGTATTCTCTTCAGAGAGCAGTCTTGAGACCGCAGCTCCCAGGTGCGGGCGGACAGGCACTGGCCCTTGCCAGCCTCCCACACGACCGTTTTAGGGAACTTGATTTTTCACTTATTCCCTATTTTCTTGTGCATGTCTTGGCAGATGTCTCATTGTGGGTTTGAATATTTTGAGACAGGGTTTCAGATACACCAGGCTGGCCATGAACTGCTGTGTAGCATGTCCTTGAACATCTGCTGTCCTTCACCTCCCAGGTGCTGGGATTGTGGGTACACATCTGTGCCACACCAGGCTGGAGTCTTAATAACTGTCTAATTTGTGTAATTCCAGTTGTTCTGAGAGCAACTTATAATTATCAAGACTTATATATATTTGAATTTTCTTCCTTTATAAAATATCCCTTAATTTTATTATTTGTTTTTAGAAAACCAAATGAGCACTGATTTGGTTTAGTTTTAGTCCAAAATTAGTAAAATGAACTCAGTTTTGTGAATTTACTTTTTCCTCCAGCTTGATAACTTGCATCTCGATGAATGTTTTGTGTGTGTGTGTGTGTGTGTGTGTGTGTGTGTGTGTGTTCATCCATTCTTTTCTGTTGCTTTTCCAGTATTTGAAGGCTGTGATAACTCCGGAGTGTCTTCTGATACTAGACTATCGGAATTTAAACCTGGAGCAGTGGCTGTTCCGGGAACTGCCATCACAGCTGGCTGGAGATGGTCAGCTCGTCACTTACCCGTTGCCATTTGAGTTCAGAGCTATTGAAGCACTCCTGCAGTATTGGGTAAGCCGATCTGATGTGTTGTGTGGAGTGAGTGTGAAAACAAGTTAGGACTGACTATTTCAGAGCTGCCTTCCCTGGGCACAGCAGTCCTTTGTGAGGCTCCTCCAGGGAGAGAGAGCTTCATTCTCCAACTTAGGACCCAACCAAGTAGACCTAAAGATTCTCAAGAGGAAACTGACAAAGCACATTCAAATTGGCTCCCTTTGTACACTTTTATGTTTTTTGTTTTTGTCATTTATTTTTGTTTGTTGACTTGGGATCGCCCTGTGTATACCAGGCTGGCCTTGAACTAAGGTGGTCCGCCTGCTCCATCCTCTCTAGTACTGGTACATGTGCGTGTCACATCTGTCTGCACACTTTCACTTATGGGATGAGAATTCAGGAGACCTAAAGTTGGAGTGTAAGTGAACTCTGAGCACCTCACTTCCTTCTTCAAATTAAACTGTATAATGCAAGTGCTCACACATGAGCGCACCATTCATCAGACCTCTGTTTGAAGCAGCTCCAGGAGGTGGCACCTCCTGCTTGGGATCTAGACTGACAGGGGCCACAGTTCTTCTAATGACCCCTGCTCCACAAATCAGCAGGTACTGGGTCCCTGGGAGTTGTACAAACCCAATCAGGGTGGCCACTGCCTTCTTAGCCCCTTTTCATCTTTTATTTTTCCTGCCCCTAATTAGTCTGGATTGCACTGTTCAGGAGCTAGCTGCCATCAGGAGTCAGTGCTGGGAGCATATTAGCCAGAGTGGGAGATGGAGAGGAAATTTAAAAGGTCAAGAGAGCCTGAGTGACCTGGTACCTTACTCTGTTCTCTGCTTCACTTCATGAGGGAACAGAGGTTTCCCCCTCTGCCGGGGTTACGGGAGCAGCAGCAGCACAGTGCAAACAGTAGTGTGTGACAGGCTGGGCTGACCCAGGAGTTCATCATACGGGAACAACGCAGTCTCTTAGTAATTCTTGCCTGTGACATGCGGTCCCTGAAAGATTCCTTTCGGAAAGAGCACTACAGACTCAAGCTAATCATCTCCTCATGGGATCCACTTTCAAATAAAGGAGAGCCCCTCAACCCACCCAGCCTCCCAGCCCTATGAAGTCCAGCCCTCACAGACCGGAGAGTTGGTGTCTCTAGGATAGTGAGACATTAGGTCTGCCTTGATGTCCCACTTCCGGTCTTCTGAACCTGGAAGCAGATCCTGTTATGCAAAATGAAAGAATTTATGGCAGGCCCCCGGATTCTGGGCTGCAACTTCCTGGTTAGAAGATGAGTTGTGCTTCTGAGATAAAACAGCGTGTAAGTAGTAGCATTTATAGTCTCAGTTTTGCTGTTTAATCTGTTAGTCTGGTGTTGTTTGCCAGCTGATGTAGAGGTTTTTCGATTTTTTTTTTTTTTTTTTTTTTTGGTTTTTCGAGACAGGGTTTCTCTGTGTAGCTTTGCACCTTTCCTGGGACTCACTTGGTAGCCCAGGTTGGCCTCGAACTCACAGAGATCCACCTGGCTCTGCCTCCCGAGTGCTAGGATTAAAGGTGTGCGCCACCACCGCCCGGAAGAGGTTTTTCGATCTTGAGTGCTATCCTCTTATCAGTTTATTCCTGTTGAGTATCAGCCATGCCTATTAGCTTAAGAAAAGCATCCTTTGGACTTTACAGTGATTCAGTGTATCTTTTTTTAAAGTCCAAGTCAAGCTTCAGTTTTCTGCAAGCTTCAGTTTTCTGCCACCTCCCAAGGGCTGGAATTGCAGGCACATGACAGTATATCCAGTTATTCGGTGCCGTGGATCAGACCTTCATGCATGCTAGGCAGGCTCTCTACCACCTGAACTACAGCTCCATCCCAAGTTTCAGTTGTTAAAAGTCATTGTCCAGAGCAATTTTGAACAGTCTTCTGTTTACAGAAAACGTAGCTATTCCCAAATGTGAAATGGGTGTTTTGACATGGGGGTTTCAGGACTTTTCCTGAAGATTTATTTTATATTTATTGTATATGTGTATGCACATGTATGTAGGTGCCAGCAGAGTCCAGGGGGTGTTGGATCTCCTAGAGCTGGAATTACAGTAGTGAGCTGCCTGATGTGGTTATTGGGAACCAAATTCTGGTCCTCTGGAAGAGCAGGAAGTGTTCTTAACCACTGAGCCATCTCTCCAGTCCCCAGGATGTCATTAACAAATCATTCCCTAGTCCTACCGTAGCAGCTGTCTGTAGAGGAAGACTGTTCTGAGAGTTCGTCCAGAGCCGGGGACAGCGTTACATGGTGCTCCTCTAACCCAGGAGATGCTTTTGAGGCAGCTAGAAATGGCTCTTCTGAGATGCTGTCAGTATTTTTGGCTAGCACAAACAAATGTCTGTGTTTAATCAGAGGCTTCACTGATCCTAAGTTCTAAAAAGGTTGTTTTAATTCTTATGAAAGGCCATGTTGTTATCTAGATCAACACCCTCCAGGGGCAACTTAGCATCCTGCAGCCACTGATCCTTGAGACCCTGGATGCATTAGTGGACCCCAAGCACTCTTCTGTTGACAGAAGCAAGCTGCATGTCCTACTCCAGAATGGCAAAAGGTAAATATGGGTGGCTTTTCAAGCTGGGAGTTAGAGACAGACACCTTCAGTTCTCTCTGGCTGATGCCTACAGAGAGATGGTTAAGGTAAATGCACATGTGAACCTAAGTGTGATTCTTCTTTGTTAATGGTAACAGCTTTCCATGTGTCATAATTTAATTAAATATACTCTGAGATTTATACTCCCCAACTTTTCTTGAAAATTTAGCAGTTAAGGGCTGTGGCTGTGTCTCAGTGGTAGAGTGCTTACCTGGTGTATATGAGGCCCTGGGTTCAGTTCCCAGCACCACAGAAAAATGTTCAAAACCTTGACAGTTAAAACTTGATGTGGGGAAGGAGTGTGATTGTTAGAGAGATGGCTTAGTGGTTAAGGGCACCCCCCACCCCAGCACACACGCACACATCTTTTAAGTGCTGAGAATCACACGGGTTCTCTGGGACAGCAGTGTGTGCCCTTAACCACTAAGCCATCTCTAACAGTCACACCCCTTCCCCACATCAAGTTTTAACTCTGAACATTTTTTTCTGTTGTACTGGGGACTGAACCCACAGCCTCATACATGCCAGGATTATACCACTGAGCCACAGCCACAGACAGCCACAGCCCTTAACTGCTAAATTTTCAAGAAAAGTTGGGGAGTGCAAATCTCAGAGTATATTTATTTATTTAAATTATGACATGAAGTAATTCAGGGGGTTAGGTTTGGTGGTGAGTGCCATTCCATGTGTGTGTGTTGGGGATGGCGGGGGGATATATGCACGTGCGGGGTCAGGACAACTGGGTAGAATCAGTTCTCTACTTCCACCGAGTGAATCCCACAGATTGAACATAGGTCATCAGGCAACAGGTGCCTTGACTTTCTTGAACCTTCTTACTGGCCCCAATTTTTTGTTTGTTTTGTTTTTGTTTTTGTTTTTGTTTTAAGATTTATTTATTTTATCTTTATGAGTTTTGCCTGCATGTATGTATGTGTACTGTGTGTGTGCCTAGTGCCTGAGGAGGGGTGAAGACATAGGATCCCCTGGAGTTGAAGTTACAGATGATAACCATCATGTGGGTTCTGGGAGCCAAACTCAGGTCCTCTGCAAGAGCAGCCAGTGATCTGAACTGATCAGCCATCTGTCCCTTAAGCCCTCATCTCCAGTCAAAGTTTTAAAAGAGTTTGTTGTTTGTCTAATGTTGAAGTACTTTTATCAGTTATAAATAAGCTCCAGGCTGGAGAGATGGTTCAGTGGTTGATACGATGCTCTTTCTGAGGACCTGAGTTCCATTCACAGCACCCAGATTTGGTGGTCCATAGCCACCTGTAACTCCAGCTCCAGGAAACAACGTTCTGTCTTCAACAGGCACATGCACACATATGGCATAGGCACACACATAGACACACATCATTATAAATAATTAACTTTTTGAAAGAATACTCACGCCAGAAACCTGCTTTGGTGGTTCAGGTCCCAAAGAGGATGGGCGGGGGGAGGTGTCTACCATCTGAGGATGAATCAGGATGGCTGCCAGCATTGCTTAATTGAAAAGTGACTAGACCCTTTATACTTTAAGTTGCACATAGGATTAAACTGGAGACAAGGGGCATGTGAGCTGGGGTGTGGCTTGAGATTAGGAGTTGAGGAATCCAGCATTGACCTTGACAATAGGCACCAGTCATTCCTCTTGTTAGAGATAAGAATGACTGCTTTATCAAGCAGGAGCTTTCCTCAAGCCCAGAGGGTATGGAGACCCTTGTCCAAATGTTTGGCCTTGGGAAAAGGACTTGTTTGGGGGAGCAGACATGATACTATTTCTTAGTCTTACTATATGGGCCTGTTCCCCTCATAACACTCCTAAAAGGGAAGGTCCTGATGTCTTACTCTTTTCCCATTACACTGTACCACTCTGAATTCTCTGTGTTTATTAACTGAACTCTTGCCTTTAATGGCCTCAGGCTCTGGATCTGAATTTCATCCTTGGGATCAGGTGTGTCTAGTAAATCTCTAACTTTCCTGTTCTTGGTGTAATTAGGAGGGCACAGTGGAATTCCTGGTTCCATAGTGTCAGGGATTTTTGCATTTCTAGAATGACATAACCTTTAAAGCCACAAAATCGTTATATGGAGAGCTGTGTCACTGGCTAATCTTACCAGTTGGTTTGGGTTTGGAGTCGTTAATTTGCGTTAATTGTTGAAATGTTTCTTAGCAGTAGATGCTGAGTGCTAGGTGGATCTGCTTGTAAGATGCCCTAAGCCCATTGTTCTTACAGTGAAATGGTGCACATTTACACTGCTGACCTTTGCTATGTAACTATTCTTACAGTCTCTCTGAGTTAGAAACAGACATTAAAATTTTCAAAGAGTCGATTTTGGAGCTTTTGGATGACGAGGAGATGCTGGAAGAACTCTGTCTAACCAAGTGGAGTGACCCCCAGATCTTGTAAGTATTGCCTTGTGTTGTTTCTTCCTTCGGGTGAGGCTGTGTTTGTCTAAAACAGTGAACAGGCCTTTTTTTCACCCTTGGTCACTTTGTCTTGCACACGGCCCAGCTCAGTGAGGCTGAAGGGAGTGCACACTGCATTGCAGCTGCTGGGCTGAGGAGAACATAAACATCACGATTATCCTCAAGGGATGGGTCACTAAGCAACATGTGTGAGATGAGATAGGTTCCCTAGGGAGCAAGGACAATAGTTGCCTGGTAGAGGAGAGGGGGATGAACCAGACAGTGTGGATTGGATTCTGTAAGCCTTGTCTATTATAGACACACCGCTTACACACTTCTGACTTCTAAACCTAGAACTCATTTGCTTTTTAGAAACAGCTCTAATAGAGCATAGTCACTGCTACATATTATAAAGCAGGTTCAAGAAGCATGTATGAAACTCACTGTCTGATCTATAACACTAAATGCATTTAAAAGTCACTGGAGACTTGAATCTGCTCCGGTAGACAGTGGTATGGTTCTAAGTACTCATGCTCTTCATTAGCTGAAAAGCATTGAAAAGCAAGGAAAGGGGCTGGTGAGATGGCTCAGCCGGTGAAAGTGCTCTGTGCTAGCCACTTGAGTGCGAGCCTTGGAAAGTACCAACGCCACAGTTGTCCTCCGACCTCCACACGTGTGCCGTGGTGCACACTCACACACACACACACACACACCATAAACAAAATAATAAAAAAGTTCCTTTTTTTGAATTCCCCCAAGACAAAACACACAACTCTGTCTTCCCAACACTTAATTTGTACAAACATGCTAAAGTAGAGATGCAAGGCTCAGTGTCATTCACATTTACTAAGTCTACCATGCAGCAGAGGCGATGCCTGGTGTAGTGCATCACAGCTTCAGAGCACTAGGATGTGCTCAGGGAAGCGGCTGTCAGCAGTTAGTCCTCTGCTCACTCATCCAGGGAGAGGGGAAAGTGGCTGCTGCTGTATTTGATTGTATTCTAAGGGAAATGCTCTTTTTAATGTGTATAGATGTTTGGCCTGCGTGTATGTCTGTGTACCACTTACATGTTTGGTGCCCATAGAGGCCAGAAGAGGGCATTAGATCTCCCAGAACTGGAGTTCTGGATGATGTTGAGCCCCTATGTGGGTGCTGGAAATAAAACCCAGTCACTTAGAAGAGCAGCCAGTACCCTTAACCACTGAGACATCTCTCCAGCCCCAGGAAATGCTCAATTCAATTTAGTCTGAGTTTTCTTGTGCTTCATAATGGCCTAGGATTTGCACTTTCTCATCAGTATTCACATTTGTATTTTCTAGTCACTAATGGCATGTGATTACATGCCTCTTTTGGATTGGGGCCATGGAGCACAGTGATGCTAAGTCATCTGTGTAGGCTGAGTGCATCATGCTTAGGATCTGTTGGCATAGCCTCTAACAAATTAGATGCAATCACAGCAGATCCAGTAAGCTGGCTTTCTCACTGGCTGCTGAAGTTGGGGGGTCAGTGTGTGCTGGACATGCTCAGGTTTGCTGACTGTTAACCCTGTGACTTGAAGTGAAAAGAGCAGTGCTGGGATTGACCATGCAGAGGAGATGGAGCTGCTGCTTGAAAACTACTACCGGTTAGCTGACGACCTTTCCAATGAGGCTCGGGAGCTTCGGGTCCTGATTGATGACTCACAGAGCATCATCTTCATCAATCTAGACAGGTGAGGATGCCCTACAGAAGGTGGTGAGGACTGGGGTTAGGACTGGAAAGCACTTTTTAAAGGAATGGTTTTTTGGAAGAAGTCACACCATCACATCTGTGACTACTCCATAAGTGGCCTTATTCTTAGTTTCCTCATGCCTGGCAAAAGCCACTGAAGGAATGCATGGTTTATTTGGACTCACAGTCTGACAACGAGGGCAAAAACTTGACGTATCTGTTCATGTGTCCTGTCAGGAACCTGTCCGAGTCCCCAGCCAGGGAATGGTGCCACCAATGGTGAGGGTGGGTCTTTCCACCTCAGTGAGGAGGTTTGTTTCTATGGTGATTCCAAATCTTGTCAAGTTACAATATTAATCATCTCAGGAGTTGCTTTTGAAGGTGGAGAGTGACCCCGTAGGCCTTCTCTAGTTTTGCTCCTTTGTGTGTTTCCTGGTCTGAGTTGGTTGTTTTCTCTCCAGCCATCGCAATGTGATGATGAGGTTAAATCTACAGCTAACCATGGGAACCTTCTCTCTTTCCCTCTTTGGACTAATGGGAGTTGCTTTTGGCATGAATTTGGAATCTTCCCTTGAAGAGGTAAGAATGTCATTTTTTAAATAACAGGATTTTATTTTATTTTTAATGTTGAGATGATTAGAAGAGATTTTGAAGCGTGACCTGTTATGTTACCGTTCCCATTGCTGTGACAAAGTGCCTGCAAAGGCAACAGAAAGAACGGAAGGCTTACTTTGGCTCACAGTTTAAGGGAGTCATGGTCCAGCAAGGCAGGAAAGGCAAGGTAGCAAAGCATGAGGCCTCCCATGACACGGGCCACAGTCAGGAAGCAGGTGACTCTCTTCTTGGTTAAACCTCTCTGGAAATACCCTCACAGATCTGTGACTCCTGGGGGATTCCAAGTCTAGTCAAGTTAACAATGAAGATTAACCACCACGTCTGCATATTCCACAAAGAGTTAGACACAGCTGTAATTCACTTAGAACTCAGGCAGTTACTATTGGCCTATGTGTGTAGCCTACATCACTTTATTTCCTAGAACATGGAAGTACACAGGAGAAGCTGACTAAAACAGCCACCCTGTGAGGCAGTAGTGATGGGAGATTGTATTTTCAGTTCTGTGTGTCTGGCCCTGTGCCCGGGATTCACATACATAGGGCATGTTTGATGCGGTAATCACAACTCTGAAACAGACAAAGTTTCCCTACTTTGTAGATGAGTAAATAGAGGCTCAGAAAACTTAGTAAATTGCAGATCTATAAAACCAGAGGATTTCAACCCAAAGATAAATAAATGCTCTCTACTCTGCCCTCTTGCCTTTCCATATAATGCCAGGGTTTCTGAAGCCACTGTAGCCTGGTGTTTTCAGGAGCGGTCTTACAAGGCACTTTGATATTTGGCCCTCTGTCCTCTGTGGTTTACTGCTTCTATGGCTGTCACTGTGGTCTAACCAACATCATCTCTCAGGACCAGACATTTGTAAAAAGTGATCTTTTAAAAACTATCTCAGAATTTTACATAGAGATATTCTGGTGCCTTCTGACCGGCCTTAGGATAGTCCAGACTCCCAGGTCTGTGGATATCTAGTCACTTTTCCTGGATTCGCCTCAGACATCTGTAGCCACTCTTGTTTGTCAGCTATGCCCTGGTTCGTTCTCAGAAATGCTGGCCACACAGCTCTCCCCTCGGCTCCCAGCCTTATTGCCCAGTTCACTCCTGTTCACCTCTGGGGTCATAGCTTTTGTTAAGAGTCACGCTGTGTCCATATTCAGGTAGTAACCTGAAAATATGAGGTGCGAAATTCCTCATAATTGTAGACATTTTGAAGGCCAATCACACTACATTGATGTGAAAATTCCATAGCTGGTCTGTTGTGGCTCAGTCAAGATGTGAGTGCACTAAAAGTATTGCATGAAATTATCTTTGGACTAATATACATATATTAGGTGCATGTGAAATGTTTTTCTTTAGACTTCCAAAGAAAATACCATTGTTATGTCACATGTCCACCAAGGGAAAACGTATACAACTAACTGTATTCCTGCCTTTCAAAAGTTAGTGGCTGAGCTTGTAAAACAGAGGACAATTAATGTTAGAATGGTGCTTCCTTCTTATTTTCCCAATTAATATTATAAATACATAAACTGAAACATGTTTTGGTCCCAAGAAGTTGAGATGGGATAACCAACCCATCTAACCCAAGCTAGCTCTGTTTTATGCTTAACTCTAATATTCTTACTCAAAGCCTATCATCCCCCCCCCCAAGAAAAGTGGTTTGGTTTTGTTTGAACTCCCTTTTGATCCAGATGTGGTAGTGCACACCTGTAGACTCAGCTCTTTGGTGGGAGGGGCAGTAGATCTCCTGAGCCAGGAACTCAAGAGCCGGTCTGGCAGCAAAGCCTTGCCTTCATAGCACCCTTCTGGTACAGCATCATGTGCAGTCCTGGGTACAGAAGAACCCAGTTGTGAGAAACTCGAGGTGGGAGTGATCACCCCTGGACTTGGCCTCAGGGCTTCGATGCAGGCCTAGTTCCCTGCTCTTTCTATGGAAGAGCCCTGTGATAACAGAAAGGCTCCTTTTAGCTCTGGAGGAGAGTGTGTCTCTGAAGAGACTAACCTCTGTGATTGGAATGAACCCTTTTTTTCTTTCAGGACCATCGTGTGTTCTGGCTGATTACAGGAATTATGTTTATGGGGAGTGGCCTCATCTGGAGGAGGTTGCTTTCGTTCCTCGGCAGACAGCTGGAAGCTCCTTTGCCCCCTATGGTATGGACTGGGCGCTCACAGCAGCACTGCTGTGGACCGAAATCCTGGGCCCCCAGTCAGGCAGCCTGGGTTTCAGTTGTCACAGGCTTTGTAACCCTGTGCGAGTGAGTCGATTCTTCTAACGCTCCTCACTTTCCCTTCTGTTAATCCAGTCAGCACTATGTGCTTCGTATGATTTGGAAAGTTAAGTGAGCTGAAGTGCATAGCAGTGTCCAACAAATCAGTTAGACATTACTTGGTTTCTTAGAACGCTGGCGAGAATCATACATTAAGGCAGATGCTCGTCACTCAGCAGGGCTTCCCGTAGCCATACTGAAATGCAGCAGTGCTCCAGAGCATGTGAGCACTTCACCTCCTCTCCTCCCATGCATGTGGAGCAGCATGGCTGGAGCAGGTGCGTTAGTGACTTCTGAGAGAGACACAAACTGAAATGCATTTCCTGCTTTATTTAGATGGCCTCCTTACCTAAAAAGACCCTTCTGGCAGACAGAAGGATGGAAGTGAAAAACAGCCTCAGGCCGGAAGGACTCGGAGCAAGCAGGACTGTCCTGGCAAGCCGCTAACAGCAGCTGGCAGACAAAGATTTTTATGCTTCTGAAGCTATTACCGCTCTCTGGTTGAGAAAAAAGATGACTGCTGTTTATGTCTGACTTAAAATACTGTGGCATTCACAATACTAAAACACGGTTGCGTCTTCGGAATTCTGTGAGGCAAAGTACTTTCTTTGTAAAAGGCCAAAATCCTGTGTCCTACCAACCTTGAATACTGTTTTTATGGGCTTTTTAAAGTATAGATTAATTTATTGCAAGATAGACTTATCTAGATTCAGTACTGTTATACATATCAGGAAAAGTACAGCTCTGTGCTGATAGAGCCCAGGAACTTGACAGAGCCTACAGTCCCTGAGCTCACGGGCTGCAGTTCCTCAGACATGGAGTCACGTTCCTATCAACTTCTGACTTGGAAAGAAAGCTGGCAGATCTGTTAGCCTTGCAATGAACTCGGGAATGTCAGGCCTTGACAACCTTATTTTCAGGTATTTGCTCTCTTTTATATATAAGATAAATAAAAAGGAAATATAATTTAATGTCAACATACATGGATTCTGGTTAATCAAGATGGTATTATTTTTCTTTGATTGGTTATAAATAGACTCTTTGGAAGTAAAGTTGAAAGAAAGCGTTTATTCTTACAATTTTATAGCTGTTTTGATCACTGCTTGATTTAAGAGATTGTGTCTTCCCCACCCCCGAAAATGTTTACAGCCAGCTAATCTGTTTGCCTACCTCTCCAGAGTTACCAGATGAGCTTGTCAGACAAGGATAGTTGATGTAAGAAAGGTGGGAGCATTGTCTTCATAATCAGAAGTTTGTGTTTAAAATAAATGGCAAAGCGGGACATGGTTGGTGCTTCACCTGTAATTCCAGTCCTTGAAAGACTGCAGCAGGAGGATTGTGAAGAGTTAGAAGCCAGCCTGGGCTACAGAGTGAGTTCTAGGCCAGTAGAGGTCATAGAGTGAGTTCCAGGCCCACCTGGACTGTAGAGTAAGACCCTGCCTCAAAACACCAAATAAATGGGGCTGGGGGTGCTGCTCATTGTTAGAGTGCTCACCCAGCATGAACAAAGCTGTGTGGTCAGCTCCCTAGAACTGTACAGTAAATAACCAGATTGTTGATACCTGTAAATCTGAAAGCTGCCATCCTAATAACCATTCTGCCTACTTCTGTGTATTTTCTAGAGGTTTCATTAAGTTGTGTGCTCGAACATTACAGTTAAGTGTGCTTCCAAAAGTAGTGCACTTGTAAGATTGTGGTAAAGCCAGGCAACTCTTAGCCTACAAGGTATGAACAAAGAGGAAGTACAACCACCCCAGATGTTGTGTGCCCAATTACCCTAGTGTGTCCCACAAGGATGTCGGGGTTATTTACTGGGTAATTTAGTGACAGGAATAAGAATGTTATTCCAGTAGAAAACGGAAAGTTATAAATGAGCTTCCCTCTTATGTGGGGCTGTGAGAGGCTGGTCCAGGGCAGCGGAGCTGGCCTGGTGTCCCAGCCATGAGATGCTGGAATGTGACCCTCAAGGAACTGTAGCAGCTGAATCTTTTGATAGTGTCCAAAATCATCTTTGATGATGCCTGGGTTCCACACTAGCCCTTTTCAGCATACCCAAGAGCTGCTGTGATTGGTCTTAAACTGTCTTGGATTTTGCTCAGCTAAGATCCATGAAGAATTGAAGTCCATTTGATCCCAGGTCAGACAGGATCAAATATCGTTTTTTTCTCCTTGTGTTAGTTTATGAGCTTGAGTAAAGTAATTGTCTTGATGAGTCATGTACCTCTTATCAGTCAGATAAAAGGACAGAACTGGCGGTTTGTAAAATTTTTAAAAATAGTTATGTCAGGTAGGGGTTTTGAGCATAACTGCTACTTAAAGAAAATGTTGTAAAATATCAAATACTGAGTTTTATAATTGAGCAGGCAGTCACATCCCACATCAAGCATGAGCAATTGGGGGGGTGATACTTTTTGATAGTCTGTCCTTATGTTCAGAGCCTCTGAGCCAATGTGGACAGAGCAGAGGTCATCCTGTGAAATGATCCCTCCTCATGTTATTCTTAACCACAGACTGGAAGAAGCTCTGACTGACTCAGGCTGACAGGCTGTTTGTGTGACGGGGTCCAGGAGCTGCACTCAGCTTTATTTCTTGGAATGGCATCACTGAAGCTACATTTGAACTTCAGTGTGATAACTTGAGTAACGGCCACAAGAGGTGGTCTCATGGAGGGATGGGATGGGGTCCAGAGACCTGAGCTCTCCACCAAAAGCCCACTTCCAATCATTCTAACTTTATAGTCTGGGACAGTAAGGCATAAAGCAATTCCTATCATGAAGCCTTGAAAATGTACAGAGAGAAAGCTGGGAAACCAGTATGTAAATGTCTGTTGGTATCTTGGGGTAAAGATCACCAGGCTAAACAGTTGCATCAGTTAGTGTTGTTTTAGTTATCTCCACTTGAAATTCTAAGCATTGTGGGGCTGTTTCTTAGAACCTCAGTTAATGCTTGGTGGAAGGAAATTTTAATCCACCTGTTGAGGATAATATTCAAACTGTCATGTGCTAATGTTTTCTCTATATCAGGTCAATATTCTTCATAGGTTGATCTTCAAAAGTGGTATAGCACTGACCTGTTTCTCACAGAAGAGTCAATGTGTTACAATGTTAACAGTGTTAGACAATCCTTCAACTTGAAGATGTTCCCATCTCTATAAGCTTTCGGCTCTCTTTACCCGGAGCCTGCTTTCTGCTATGTTCAGACATTGAGCCAAAGACAAATTCTGTGGCTCTCATCAGTTAGAGCAAAAGCACTGGCACTTTGGGCTAGAGCATCAGCTCAGGTTGGGGAAGCCCATGCCTGGTGTGCACAAGGCCCTGGGTTTAGCCCTGCTGTTTACGTTTGCTGATTGGCCATCACAGTGGCAAAACAATAACCCTTCTGCTGGTAGTGGTCTTCAGATAGGTTGAACTGCCAGTTACTAGCCAAGCAAAGTCAAATGTCCCTGTGTTCTCCTCCTGCTGTGTCTTGGGCTGTATGGCACACACTCAAAACAGCCAGCCTGGAGCATGCGCGGTGCCTTCTGGGGTGGGTGTGAACTGTCCCTCTTTCTCCCCTGTGGGTCGTCTCAGTGGAGTCCTTTCTCTGATGGTCCCTTCCTCATCCTCTGCAGAAGGTTTTCTCTCTGGCTGGTACTGTCACCCATTTCCTTCTGCTTTTGATATCATTTCCCAGGGTTAGAAGGAACAATATCTCCCTTGGCTGACACAGTACCAGCCAGTCACTGTTAGTAGGTCTAAGTGCTGGTGAATTTCTCCTGAAGCCACACTGGGGATGGAGCACAGAATCCACCCTAAAGAATGGGCCAAGAACAAGCGAAGCCACAGCCCACCTGCCACTGGGTTCCTCACTGGTCCCTTACAGTCACCCTGGGCTCAGGCCACACTCCTTCCTGTTCTGTTGATGGCGCCGGCAGCCTAGCACAGCAAAGCCTCCACCCCTCCTGTGAGACTTAACCACACTGGTGAGACAGCCAGCCCCACAGACCTGTGTGAGGCACGCACGAGATGGCTCATTTCTGTGGTCACTGAGGAAGGGCCAGGGTGTGGGCCCCGCGCCCCATGCCGTTCTCTGTTCTCCCCACGGTGTTTTCACTGTGTACTGTGCCGTCAGTATGACAAAATGCCCACGAGAAACAGCTTCTAAAGAGGAAATGTTTATTTTGGCTCACAGTTTCAGCCATGTTAGCTCCAGGGTGCTTTTACCCTGTTGCTTTGGGGCTGGGGAAGAAGCAGTGCATCATGGCAGAGGAGAGCTGTTCATTTCATGGCAGCTGGGAAACAGAGACAAGGAAGGAAGGACTTGGGGTCCTGATACACCCCAATGGCATAACTTCCTCCAACAAGGTCCCACTCCAAAATTTCCACCCTCCTTCAGTTGGGGGCCAAGCCTTCAACATGGGAATTTTGAGGCACATTTAAGATCCAAATAGGACCAGCCATCACTAACAAGGATTTTTAAAAGATCAATTATATAGAGACTGTGTTGAGAGCTAACTGCACCCTTTCTAGGCAAGAGAGAGATGAGTATTTGTTACAGTTCCAAGCACAGGCAGGAAGCTCAGAGAAGATGCAAAAGCGTTTTTTAGAAGATGCAAAGTGCCTGCCGCTCCCCATCCGGTGTCCACACATAGCTGACCATATTTCCAAATAACTTGGCTGTCAGTATGTCTGTCCCAGGAGCCCCACCTCTGTCAGGTTTCGCCACAACTCCACTGGAGGGATACTTTGTCCACCCTGGAGCTGACTTGGGCCAAGAGAGGAGGGGCGGAATAGGAGAGTGGAGTGACCTCTTCAGTCTGAGCCGAGGCTGTAGACGTGAAGTGCCCCGGAGAGCCGGGCTCCCCAAGAACTTCTTCCAGCAGCGACAACTACTTGGTTCTGTAGAAGATACAACATAGACAGCATTCATGACAAATTCCCACCCTGAAGCAGACATGCCGTGCTCTGGAGATTCCTAGGAAAGCAATGCTCGCCAGACCCCCATAGCTCCGACTTAGGCCTTTCCCTTTGCTCATACACCACTTTCTTGATTTGTAAGTTCTGAAAACCACAGTTGTGGAAGTTGACCCCAGCCTCTGCCACTTGTAATTAAAAACAAACAAACAACGGGAAATACATGAGTGCGTGCTTATTCCAGAACCTCATGTGGTACAATGTAGACCATGCATCTGGAGTGGTAAGGACTTGCAAGGGGTTACAATCACACAGCATCCCTGCTGCCTAATGTTTTCAGGCCTGTCTTCCAGAATTTTTTTCAAAATCTGCTGCAGGTTGTGAAACATTTTAGTAAAGGCAAAATCTTCACAGTTTGCAGTTAAATTTGATTTGGGAGAGTTGCCAAAAGTTACTTTAAATCATTACTGGTAAGTGAAGTGTGGCTGGTCATGCTGGCGGCTAGCCTTTTAGACAGAGCAGGCTATGGCATTGATCTTGTTGGTTTCATTTTAACAACAACTAACAATCCCAGAATGCTGATAATGGCAGCAATGTACTGAGCCCTTACCATGTGTCAGATTCTAGGTGGAGCTCTTCCTGGCACATCCTAATACCCCAGTGTTGGCAAAAGAGAAAATCTTTGCTGTAACAAATGGTCATAGGTTCTGCAAGGCCTTCTAGACCTAGCCAGCATAGACAGCCACTGTCTTTAGCCCTGGGTCATTGTACATTGATGCCAAAGGTCTTGGCTGCTTTTTGTCCTTCTACCTACACTGTGAGCGGGAGACGAGGCCATGTCTCACTGTTCCATCTACCTCTCGGCTGCCCAGGGAAGCACCACAGTTAAAGGTTCTGCTGAGGCTCACCACATGACATGGGCAGTCTTAAGAAAGCACAGAGACAGTGTTTGTTCCTTAAGTATGTCTCCAGACTGCCAATCCCACAAGGTTCATGAGTCCTAGGAAGGAAATCTGACTTGAGAGTCCTAATTCAGGTCTCAGGGAAAGGCCACTCTGATGTTTTATGCTCACTGAGCCTTAATGCCCTGTCTCAGGGTGAGTCAGAAAAGTGGGAGGGGGTGGGGGGGGTGGGGGGGTGTTAGTACTGACACAGGTGAACTGCAATTAGGCTAATTTGTAGAGATGCACAGACCAGAATTAACTGTGAAGTACTTTCATCTGGCCTCTATCACCACTACCCTTGGTCGGTGTTCTTGATAATGTCTTAATTTTTTGAAGATGCATAAAATTGTAAATAAAAGCCCCATGTATCCTCTGGAGAATCCTCCCATAAGTTTAGTAATTGCTGTTTCTAGTAGCTAACCGTATTCATCAGCCTTGCTGTGCCAGCGGGAACACTTGCCAGCAGAGGGCAGTTTCACCATGAGTCTCAAGCAGGCCCTGCATCCCAGCACTTCCCAAGCCTTCCCAGACTGCTGTCTTCCAACACTTAGGACTCCTGCTCATTCTGCCTGTAGTCCTATGCCAGTCTCACGGACCTGCCTTCCCTGTGTGTCTTCAGGAACAGTGACTGTCTCATCTCTGTATTTTATAACCTAGCACAATGCTGTGACACCAAATCCTGAAGTGAATGAACCGTTTAGTGGTTTAGTTTGGTTTCTTTGTTTTGAGGCAGGGTCTCATTCTAACCCAGGCTAGCCTGGCCTCAAACTCCTACCTCAGCTTCTCGTGCTGGGATTACAGGCATGAGCTACCTACCACACCTGGCTCTGTAGAGTTATATATTAAGGTAAATTTCTTAATTCTATATTTATTAAAATGTAATGTTAAATGTATGTATCCTCTAGCAGTCCCACTGCTGTGTTTCTCACAAGGATATTTGCACAATTATGTAAAAAAATACATAGTTATAAGAATGCTCAAAACAGCATTGTCTGTAATAGTTTTAAAAAATGGAAATAATGTAAGTATGGGAATGTAATTGAACTGAATTATGGAATGTCCAGAGAATAAAATATTGTGTGACTCCTGGGAAGGATTAAATGGTGCTGTGTGCTTATTGATAAGAAGTGAAGGTGCATAAAAAGGCAGCCATGGCATGTGTGTCTGTCTAGACTCATTTGAAGACTTGACAGGGCAGCCCAGGATGTTGCTCATCAAGTCAAGGTGCTTGCTGCCCAGCCTGCCACCCTTCATTCAGTCTGTGGGACCTGCATGGTGGGAAAAGAGAACCAAAGTTCTCATGTGGTCCTGAGTACCACAAGTAAGTGTACTGTGGCACATAAACATACATGTAACACACAGAAAACAAACATTTAAAAACCCAGCAGTCTGGACAGAGACAGCAGAATCTTAACAGTGGCTGTCATAGAGGGCGACAATCAGCAAAGGTCAGGAAGGGCCAGATGCTCTCTGAGGCTAGAGAGAACTCAGTCTCTTTAGCTAGAGTTGCAGTGTTAACAGCCACAGCCAGATCAGGAACGGAAGTGCCAGGCTGGGCCCTCGGCACCACGTAATGAACACCCTTGAGTCATGGACCCTAAAACTGGAACTTCGTAAAAATGCCATGTCAGGAAAAATTCTCTTTTTTTCACTATTTAAATATGACAGCCATATTTAAAAGTCAGATATAGTTGGTCCACAGGCTACACTCTGTAGAGTAGGAGTGAAGGGGGGCACTGAGAAGTGGAGGTGAGTTCAAGTGTTACTTTTTTCCCCTAAAACTGAAGAAGTGAGATTATCAGATCTGGTGAAAGCATGGGTCCTTTACTCACCCTTTCCTTGGACCTCACAGAGACCAGCGAGCTCCCAAACCTTGAACTTGCCTGTAAAACACACACAGCATGGTTGTTCAGCAGTTGAAGTAAGTACAAGGAGCTGGGGTTGGAGGGGTGGTCAGACTTTGGGGGTGGACTACTTACCTCAGGAGAAATCAATACATACTGTGCCTGGAAAAAAGAAGAGCAGGGAGGAGACTGTTAGCAAGACTTTGTGATCACCGTTCATTAAGAGTCCATCTGACTGCTCGTGCTCACATTTCAGTGTTTCCACATTCTCCTTACAAGTATGCATGCCCTTAAACCCTAGAAATTCCAATTACAGGAGCTTAGATCCTAAAACATAAGCTATTGTATGAAATCATTTATTTACATGGGAATGTTTGCCCTGTGGATTGTAATAGAATCAGCCAAAGTGACTAATGATTACCACTTTAGGAAGGTCAGTTAAATGGATTTATTCCAAGATAAAATAGTTGGCAGATAATAGAGCCCCAGCCCCACCCCATCTCAGCAGGCTCCCCTGTAATCCAGGCTTCCTAATCCTCCTGCCTCTCCCTCTGGGGTGCTAGGATTACAGGATTACCACGATACCCCATACCGCTCTAGAACAATGTGAACTTTTTTCCCATAAGGTGCTATCTGGTTTTTGGTTTTGTGCGTACACATGTGCCAAGGCATGCATGTGGAGGTCAGAGGGCAACTTTGGTGAGTAGGCTCCCTCCTACCATGTGGGTTCTAGACCCTCAGGCTTGGCAGCAGGCTCCTTTACCCACTGAGCCACCTCACTGGCCCAGCAATGGTCTCCATATATAATGAATACTCCTTATCCAGAATGCCTGGGTCCAGAAGTTTGGATTTGGGATCTTTCTGATTCTGGAGTATCTATAGATACATAGCGAGATCTTCAGAGATGGGCCTGAGACTAAACAGAGGAAATATCTTACACCCATAGCCTGACAGTTCTGTACAGTATGCTAATGACTTTATACATAAGACCAGCCTTCTATTGTACAATTTCCACTGGTAACATGTCGGCTCTCAGGAAGCCTAAGCTTTTGCAGCATCTCAGATTTCAAACTGGGGATGCTCAACATGCATACTGTTTGATGAAAACCCAGCACTTGGGAGGGAAAGGTGGGAAGATCAGGAGTTTGAGGCCAGCCTGGACTCTACTTTAAAAAAAAAAAAATTAAGTTAAAAATTGTGAAAATTATCACACATGATGTGATCACATTGGTTAACAAGTTTGAGAAATGGGCCTTAGGTCAGGTCCCGCCCTGGCTGCCATTTGCTGTGTGACTTGAACAGAAGCCCTCTGTCCTTCAGGCTCTTTGTCACTGGCATCAAAGTAGCTTCATAGCTTTGAGGTGGATTCAGCTACACAGGGTGCTTATTGTGTGCACACTCAGTAGGACAAAGCACTGCTAGCCTGTAATCTGTACCAGTGAAACCGAGGCAGGGGGACTACCACAAGTTCCAGGCCAGATACGTCTACATAGCAAGGTCCTGCTGTTTAGGTTCAGCCCCAGCCCCCACAACGGTCACATTTCAAAGTGTAGAAAATACTAGAATATGTACTCCGGCTAACAGGAAGGTGCTGTAGAACAGAAGTCTAATTAGGTTCGTTTTAATGCTTTTGCTTGTGTTTCTCTATTTTCTACATTCTTCACACTAAACTTTAACTCATTTTGCAATTTAAAAAATATTTTTTTGTTGTTTATTTTTGAGATAGGGTCTCACTTTGTAGCCCTGACAGGGAACCATGCTGGCCTCAAATTCAGAGATCCAACTGCCTCTACCTCCTAGGTGCTGGGATCAAAGGCATGTACCACTACACCTTAATTTTTAAATTTCAGACAGTAACTATCATAGCCAAGCTAAATGCTTGGAAATATAGGAAAGCCATCAGAGAAAGGAGTAACACAAAGCAATAAACAAGAAAAGGTGTAGGTTTTGATGAGACTCCAATGGCCAGAACCCGCTTTTAGTCCCACATTCCCTGGGCACCTAATCAGGCCATGGCCAGCTGTGAACAAGTCCAACTGGGCTCCAGCTCCAGAGGCCCAGCACAGCTGTAAGCACATGGGCAGCTAGGCAGCACACCCTTGGCAGATGACTGAGCCCAGGACTTGCCAGCCACATCTGGACCTCCCTCATCATGGAGTGGAATCCATAGACCTTCTCCTTTACCTTCTCCTCTGGACATGGAGTCATCCAGGATTTGCATTTGCCTGTCATGTCACCCAGGGTGGTGTGCTTGCCATTATAAATGTAAACTCGCCCATCTTCTCCTCCTAGCAGTCCAGAAGTAACGTCTGTTATCCTCAGTGGGGCAGCCATGATGATTTCATCTGTAAACCACAAGTGGGCCGAGGCATTAGCCTGCTGGATCCTGAGCCTACCTCCCACAAGTCATCAGCATGCCCTTCAGTCTGCATGGCTTCCTCCAAAGTCAGGTAGAGGCCTATGTTCCCTCTTCGTCATCCATCAATAGTGGACCTGGTGACTCTCCCGCCAAGTCTTTAGGAAATGCAGACTGCTCTTGTGCATCCAAGTTCAGATCTATCAGAAGCCCTTGAACCCAGCTGTGGCATACACATGTAGTGCCAGCACTTGGGAGATGAAGGCAGGAGGATCAGTAATTGAAAAATAGCCTTGACTACATGAGGAGCTGGAAGCACACCTGGACTATGTGAGACTTTGTATTTAAAAAAAAAAAATTGCCAGGCATTGGTGGCGCACACCTTTAATCCCAGCACTTGGGAGGCAGAGGTAGGCGGATCTCTGTGAGCTCAAGACAGCCTGGTCTACAGAGCGAGATCTAGAACAAGCACCAAAACTCAGAATCCTGTCTTGGGGGGAAAAAAAGTAAAAAAAAAAAAAAAAAAAAAAAGCCCCTTGGGCCACTGGACTGTCAATCAGAGGGCAGAACCTTGGCCATCTAACTGGGACACAGGTCCACTGGGTATGAAGGGAGTGACTTTAGCTAAAGACACTATTCACACCTTACCTAAGCCATCATCATCCAGGTCAGTCAGGTGTAGAACGCTACCAAACCGAGAAAAGCGCCGGTCTCCGCTGAAGGTGCTGAGCAGAGCAGGCTGTGTCCTCTCCAGGGCTAGCTCGTACATCCGAGTGGCTCCACCCTGGTGCAGGGTCATGGTTAGGAATGCCATTTTAGACACGTCATCTGAAACAAGCCACAGCGTCTCCTAGTGTCATAGAGTAAAGGTAGGATCCCCCCAGTATCCCATTTGTCCCTCAGGCACGTGCACTTTCAGGGGACACAGGACAGTGAGTGTTTCCTGGGGTGGTTTGCTCCAGCAGGTTGGAAGATGTGACTAGCAATGCATGGGCACTGAGGTACATGCAGGCAGCTGGGTGATCCTGGCACAGAGCTCCTGTGATCCGCTCCACCACTCAAGTACATTATTGTCTACCAGACCAGCTTGTCATCTTTTCCTACCTTCCTTTTTTATTTCCTTTGAGACAGGCCAACCTCAAACTATCTCGCTGAGGATGACCTTGACCTTGACCTCCTGATCCTCCTGCCCCTCCCAAGCTCTGCGATTATAGGTGTGCATCGCCTATAATGAGAATTTTTTGCTTTCTATTGTGTTTCTTTTGTTTGTTTGTTTGTTTTGTTTTTTCGAGACAGAGTTTCTCTGTGTAGTTTTGGTGACTGTCCTGGATCTCGCTGTCCTGGATCTCGCTCTGTAGACCAGGCTGGCCTTAAACTCACAGAGAGAGATCCACCTGGCTTTGCTTCCCAAGTGCTGGGATTAAAGGCGTGTGCCACAACCACCCGGCCTCTATTGTATTTCTTACTAAAAGCAATTTACCAGAAAAGTCTTGGAACCTTTAACTCTCAGCATCTAATAGAATCATAAGAAAAATAAAATGAGGGGCTGGAGGGATGGCTCAGTGGTTAAGAGCACTGGCTGTTCTTCCTGAGGACCTGGGTTCAATTCCCTGCACCCACATGGCAGCTCACAACTGTCTGTAACTCTAGTTCCAGGGGGTCTGACACCTTCACACCATTGCACATAAAATAAAGTTAAAATTTTTTTAAAAAAAGAAAATGAGTGCTGTGTGCCTAGAGAGTTTGGAAATGACTTCCCAGAGAAAGGACAGAGAGACATCTTTGCAGTGCTCTCTACAGCATGTTCTCACATTGTCCTGTCCCCAACCACGCAGTGACCATGCAGCCAAGTCTTTACCGGATGCACGTTTACCCCTCAAGTCTCTTCCCCTCTTAGAGTAAGCGATCACTCAGAAATGACTATCTGGCACTGTGCAGGGAAGGTCTCAGGGAGACTGGCTCTCTAGTCTGGGAATCTCCCTGAGGTGCCCATTGCGTGAGAAAAGTAGCCCATCATTTCCCCAGCTCTGGTTTCTATGCCTAAGCCCCTCCTCCAGAACAATGTCACAGTGACACCTGACTGTTTCCCTCACAGGATAGTGGCAGGTACAAGTGAGAAAAATACAATATATGTAAGAACAATCATATTTCTGAAGAATATTTGAAAAAGAATATGCTCACAATAAGATATAAATACATTTTTTAAATTAAGAATGAAAATTACAGCCAGTCAGCAGTGGCACATGCCTTTAATCCCAGCACTCAGGAGGCAGAGCCAGGCAGATCTCTGTGAGTTCGAGGCCAGCCTGGTCTACAGAGCGAGATCCAGGACAGGCACCAAAACAGAGAAACCCTGTCTCAAAAAAAAAAAAAAAAAAAAAAAAAAAAGGAACATAAGGAAATTGCTGGTGAATCTTCTATCCCACCCCCCAACCCCTACACACTTCAAGTGGCCAGCATTATTAAAGGATTTGACTATGCTAAACCTAAAATAAAATAATAAAAATAATTTAAAATAATTTAAATACAAGTTAAGCCTTTTAAATACTTATTCTCTCTGTGTGTGTCTTGTGTGCATGAGTGAGTGCCTGCAGGAGCCAGAAGGTGGCAGTTGTGAGCCGCATGGCATGTGCTGGGAACCAGAGTGCACCTGGCTCTTAACTATGGAATCATCTGAGTTTTAGGTGTGTTTGTTGGTTGAGACAGTGTCATGTAGCCCAGGGTACTCTCAAACTCACTATGTAGCAGAGGCTTGCCTTGAACTCCTGACCTCCTGCCTCTACTTGGCCCACAGGAGTGAGAACCAGCAAAGTCAATTCAAACTTTTTGGGGAGCCTGGGCTAAATAGCATCTCAATAACAAAAACAGAAACAAAACAGCTCTTCCCTAGCTCTGGGGTCAGTAGCGTGGGAGCTTTAGACACACTTTCATGCATCATTTTCAACAACTTTTGAAATAAATACTATAACTCTTTTACAGATAATGATATAGGAGTTCAGAAAGGTTAAATAACTACCCCAAAGGTACACAACTTGCTACTTGTGATTTTTAAAAAAGAAATATTTAAGTCCACTTGGGCCTGGCAAGTTCCCTTGACTTTCTGCTAAGGCAATATGGTCAAAGAGCCTTACGGCATGTTATTGCAGGATATTTGATTGCACTGTGATGCCCTGAGACTATGTTCTTAAAGTTAACCGCTAGTCATGGGGCGGAGCCACTGACTAGTTGACAAAGAGAATACGGAGGACCCAGGATAGGGATAGAGAGGCACAGGAAGGAGTAAGAAAGGACTTGGAGATTCTTTCCACACTTTGGGTCTGGGAAGTGTGGAGAGAAGGTCATCTGGTCACTCCTCCACCACATCTTTGATCTACTAGGTGTTCACCCAATATCTGACTCCTGAGTCTTTATTGGTAATAGAACAACTGATAAAAACAGCAGCTTGTGGTGACCTACCACGAGTCGGGGCTCCAACCAACAGCACTTGTGTTAGGGTCCCGTTCAGCCTCACATGGCCACTTGACAGGGAGGTGCCCAGCTTTCCCACTGCCTGCAAAGAACAATTGATCATCACTCACCAACCAAGCTACCTGCAGCACATCTTTGAGAGGGAGACGGCGGTACCTTATCTCCTGAGATAGTGATTGCACTCTGGGAGTTCGGTGGAAAGTAGCCGTACACCCTTCCCAGGCTGTTTTTCTCATGGTTCCTGTGGCTTGAGCGTGCCAACCTGGGGAGAACACAATGGTTAGTGGCAGGTGCAGGATGCGGAGCCCCGAGGATTAAGTGTCCAGGGAAGAAGCTGAGCCATCATGCATCCCTTGGGCTCTGTCCTGTGATCCCGGACTACATTAGCACCTATGAAGTTCATCTCACCAACATGGAGGCTCCCAGGTCTCACATCCACCCTCTACCTCCCCACTACCGCAAAAGCAGGATGCCTACTACCGTAAGTGGTCGAATCCCACTCACTGCTCACCCCACTGCGAGTGTCCCTATGTGCAGTTCCTGACTGCCAGTACTTTACAATCAGACTGTATTGGAGACAGTGTCTTTAAAAGGGTCACCACGTAAAAAGGGGAACACTGTAGAGAGCCATAATCAAATACGACTTAGTCCTTATAAAAACAGATTAGTACACAGACAAACCAGAGGGATGTGACATTCCCAGGGCAGAAATGATTGATTTGCTTCCTGAGCGCTGTAATGCTGCAGATCCAGAACCAGGTTGCCTTTGGCTACTTTCGGTTCCCTCAATAGCTGCCCGTCAGTGCCCGCTTCTGTATCTGACCTAGCATCTCTGTGACTCTCAGGTAAAACCCTTTGAGAGTCATAGACAACTATCTTCCCCCCAACCCAGAGGCTCAGAAGCCTCTGGAGCCATAGCACGGAGTCCTTGTGGTTCTGTAACCCACCTAACTGTTGTTTCCACCAATTTATTTGGGCGGTGGGTTGGGGGGAGATTTTATTTCTTTCTTTTGTTCGGTAACTAAAATAATTTCAAGAAATCATTTCTTCATTGAAACATGTTATTTGAGCAACCTGATTCTGTGTTCCTGTGCTATAGTCACTCCTGTTTGGCTCAAGAATAAACTATTTCTGGGGTTGGAGAGATGGCTCAGCTGTTCAAGAGCCCTGGTTCCTCTTCCAGAGGACTGGAGTTCGATTCCCAGCACCCACATGGTGGCTCACAACTGGCTGTAACTCCAGTTCCAGGAGATCCAACACCCTCTTCTGGCCTCTAAGGGCCCTTTACACAAGGATTTTAAAAAAGAATTAAGCTATTTCTTATTTCCTTTGCAGTGAGAGCTGTGTCTCGTTAGGTGAGTCTGTAAAGACAGAGGGAAGGCGGTTATACAAAAGCCAAACGGAGGCTCCAGAAGAACCCTGCCTACACTTGGATCTTGGACTTCCAGCTTCCAGGACAGTAAAATGAAAGATTTCTATGTTTAAACTCCTGGGCTGAGGAATGTGTTGCTGTGGTTCTTGCAAGCCAGTGTGCTTACCAGCTGCAGCCTCCAAGATGAAAAGTCTGCGACCTCCCTCCAGAGCTGGGGCCGTTCCTTCTAAGGACAACAGCCACACCCCTTTCTTTGCACCCCACACTTAAAGAGGTTCCGCAGTAGCTGGCACCTGCCTCTGTGTGCATTGTCCGTCCCCCCACCCCCCCCACCCCCCACCCCCGCCCGCTGTCAACACTGACCTGCTGACATTCTTCCAGGTCGGGCTCCCAACCAGCAGCAGGGTTCTGTTTGTCACTGTAACCCCATGAAGGGAGTATCCAAACCAAGAGTAGTCCTCCTCACCGTTCACCTTCCAGTCAGCTTCCTCTGCCGTCAGTGTTTCTAAAGAAAACCGGTCTCCATCAACCAACCAACCGATCACCAATCAGTGACACCCAGTCCCAGTGAACGGACATGAAAGAAACAAAGAAAGGTGTGTTATGGGCATGGTGATGCACATATATTATCTCAGAACTTGGGGTGTGGAGGCAGAAGGATCAAGAGTTCAAGGTGATCCTTGGCTCTGTGCAGTTTGAGACTTGCCTGGGTGGCATGACATGCTGTCTTAAAACGAAAACCCCTACATGACTGACTGAATGGTACCCATTCCCTGTATGAGGGAGGACTTGGAATTGAAAGGATGCATCTTGTTCATGAACATATGAGGACCAGGCCCCTTCTGAGACCTTGCCAGAACCCTTTTGTCATATATGGATCCCAGGACCCCAGCATCAGAAGTAGATGTCACTCTTCAAACAAGAAGTGTGACTCTGGAGCTCATTTCCAAAGGGTGAAGATGCTATTTAGAAAGGTCTTTCTCAGGGCAGTTGAGACAACTGGGATGACTTTGGCCTCAGCCTTCATGGCATTTTATTTTACTCTTTAAATCTGTAAGAATGACCTCTTCCACTGGGGCCATACTGATCTGAGTAGCCTGTGCCACCCTGGGCCATGGTGTCACCCAGACCCAAACTTTGGTCAAGGGCCATGTCTGGGTCTGTGGCCCTACTACAGCCATCTATCTGTGTTGATGTCCATGGCTCCTGTTACCATCGAAGGCCGTGTGGATGCCCAGGGTTGAGGCCGCCACCTGAGGCCATGTTGGTGTCTGAGGGTCATGCTGCAGCCAGGGCCATACAGATCTGAGTGACCTGCACTACCACACAGGGCCATGGTGACATCGGGCCCGAGCTGTAGCTGAGGACCACATCTGGGTCTGTGGTCCTACTACAATTATGTTGATGTCTGTGGCCCATGTTGCCACCAAAGGCCATAAGGATGGCCGAGGTTAGGGCCACCACACTTGGGAGAGATGTCCCCACTCCTCACCACAGGCATGGGAGAGCTGGCCCTGATGATATGGGCATAGAAAAGCTGGCTCCACCCCTCACCTGAGGAGGCCGGTCCCAGTGGCCAGGACTGACCAAATCAGCTCTCACCCAGACCCATATAGGCTTTGAGTTGGCACACCCCAGCATCTACCCCATCTATGAGTGCACGAAGAGACTGGCCCTGCGGAACCACAGCCACAGGCTCTCCATGACAGGGGCAACAGCAGGAAATCTGAGAGGAGTCTTGGTGAGGGTCCAGCATTGATGGTGTACCAGAAGCCAGAGGACTTGAACCTGACCAACAACTCACACAATGAACATTTGCAAGTAAAGCTGAGTGGACAAAAAGGCATACTTCTCAACACAGCACAGCTCCCAGTGCCACTAAGACGAGTGAAGAGGAGTTGGAGAGGCAGGAAAGACAGGAGTGAAGTGAGTTTTTTGTTTGTCTGTTTGCTTGCTTGCTTGCTTTGTTTTATTTTTAATTAATTTTTAAAAAATTTTCTTTTGGGGGGGGTTGCTACAGGGGTGAGGGGCAGATATGGAGAGACTGGGAAATGAGCGGAATTGGGGTGGCACATGATGTGAAATTCCCAAAGAATCAATTTTAAAAATTATGTTTAGCCGGGCGGTGGTGGCGCACGCCTTTAATCCCAGCACTCGGGAGGCAGAGCCAGGCGGATCTCTGTGAGTTCGAGGCCAGCCTGGGCTACCAAGTGAGTCCCAGGAAAAGGCGCAAAGCTACACAGAGAAACCCTGTCTCGAAAAACCAAAAAAAAAAAAAAATATATATATATATATATATGTTTAAAAAAAAAGAATAACCTCTTGTCTCCTTTGTGACTTTTTGTATACTCAATGAGCATTAATTTTTAAACATTGTGTGTGTGTGTGTGTGTGTGTGTGTGTGTGTGTGTGTGTGTTTGACTACCCACATGCCATGACATGCATGTGGAGGTCAAAGAGCAACTTTTGGGGAGTTAGGTCTCTCCCTCCACTCTATGGACTCTGGAGATCAAACTCAGGCTGTCAGGCTTAGCTGCAAGCCCCTTACCCACTGAGCCATCTCACCTGCCCTCATTGGCGATTTCTTCCCCATCTCTTGCCAGTACCTGTCAGCATGAGAGCCTGTCTCTTAGCAAGTGACATGAGAGCACATTCCAGGAAAAGGACATGGGCCCATATGCAGGAGATACCAGGGCAGCCACAGTCAAGCTGGGCCCTCCGCCCCTCCCCCCACCAGCCTCTACCTTGGTCACTCTGTCTGGGGTGTGAATAAAAGGCAGCCACCATCCCTCTCTGCTTCCCTCCGCCAGGTGCGAAGGGTGAGCTGATCACCAGGTCGGGTTGGCCATCTCCATCCACATCTGCTGCCAGGAGGGTCCAGCCCAGGTTACAGTAGGTGTCCTTAGGAGGTAAGCAGGAAAGCAGAACCCGTCAGCCCCAGAGGCCATGGGGCAGCAGCTGAGTGAGTCCCTGACACAAGGCAGAGGCGGAGGCGTACCTTGCAGGAGATGGTGACATTAGGGGAAGAAGCCAGCCTCCCTTGCTGGGAACCATAGTAGACATACACCGCACCCTAGACAAATACAAACAACACTAATAAGCACACACCATAATGCTTTCATGGTACCAAGAACCCTAGACGACAGCAAAACAGAGGAGACTCACTATCCCCAGAAACTCAGTCTGGACACTAGAGTTTATTATTGTTGTTTGCTTAACACAGGGTTTGGCTATGTATTTATCCCATACTGACCTGGAACTCACTATGTAGACCAGGCTGGCCTTGAACTCATGGCTATCCTCCTGCTTCAGCCTCCTGGCAGTGACTACAGTCATGCATCACCATACCTAGCTATGTTTCTTTTAAACCTTCACTTCCATGAGACTTAAGAGAGCCCCGAACCAGGAAAAACAACAAAACACAAAAACGGCCATTTTATCCCTGCCTCCCAGTCTGTAGCCACTGCTGTGCATGGCAGAGGACCTGACCCCGCTCTTCCCCAGAACACACTTCCTCTCGGTTCCTGTCTCCTCCCTGCCAGGCACAGTGGCCCCCGGCCCTGGCCCCTTCCCCACCTCTGCCTTCTTCCCAGCCTTACGTTGTAGGTGAGCTGCCCCGAGCCCACGGAGGGGGCACCCACAGCCAAGTCAGGCAGTCCATCCTTGTTGAAGTCCAGCACGGCCAAAGCTGAGCCAAAGCGACCTGAAGGCTGAGGAAAGACAAGTGACTTCTCTGGGCTCAGCATGGCCTCCAGACTCCCCGTGTGGAGAGCCTGGGCCCCAACCTATCGCCCACAGGCTGAGTCCTAGAACCTCACTGCTCAGTGGCACATTTGGGGCACATCTGGGTAGCTCTGCCTTAGGGGGACTTTGGACAAGTCTGTCTGTCTTGAGAAGAAGCTGAAGTACAAGAAAGCAGACAGTCCTTGGGAGCTATAGATGTGTAGAAATGGTCTTGTGTGCACTTCAGCCCACACTACAGCATCCTGCATGTGTGCTCTGTGTGTGTGTGTGTGTGTGTGTGTGTGTGTGTGTGTGTGTGGTGCTAGGTGTTGAACTGAACGTCTCACACATGCTAGGCAAGTACTCTACTGTTGAACTATATCCTCAGCCCTTTTTGTATTTTGTTTTTGTTTTGTTTTGTTTTCTCATTTTGAGATAGGGGGGTCTCACTAAATTGCCCAAGCTGGCCTTGAACTCACTTTGTAACTTAGGCAGGCCTTGAACTTGTGACCCTTCCTCCTGTCTCAGCCTCCTGAGTAGCTAGGCTGGCAGGCCTATAGCACCAGGCCTAGCTGAAAGTTTCTGAAGTAACAACTACAAACTAACAGCAGCAGCCGCTGACTTCTGTCAAACACTCATGACGTGGCGGCAGAGCCGTACTGCCTGGCAGAGCAGTTTCGGGCCTAAGAACATGGTGGCAGAGACGTACTGCCTGGCAGAGCAGTTTCGGGCCTAAGAACGTGGTGGCAGAGCCGTACTGCCTGGCAGAGCAGTTTCGGGCCTAAGATGGCCATACATTTCAATTTAAAGCAATTAATACAAAACTTGTCTCCCAGCTGCAATGGTCCCATTTCGCATACACAAACACCCATTTTCGATGGTTCTTACATTGCAGAGCACAGATGTGGAACCTCCCCATCGTGGCAGAAGATTCTACCGAGCTTTACATGGATTAAGTTAGGTGCTTACTCACTTAAGTTAGTTGTTGCTAACCTCACATCCCTTTTATAAGGAGAAAACTTGTTCTATTCCAACATAATTTGTTCCCAACATAGTTTCTCTCTATGGATATTTTTCCTGCTCCTGTCTACAATCAGCCTAAACCTGACTCATCAGCTGCTTCTCTGTGCCTTCCACAGCTTATACCACAGGGAATTGTCTGGTAATGGTGATGGTAATGTTGCCACATCACATATGGCCCAGTGCCCCATATATTATCCATTGACTAATTCCTATGGTGTGTGCAAAGCTTTCTGTGGCATCTGGCCTTTTGAAATGATTCAGGAACATGACAAAGGACAGGGGATTACTCCAGGACTGGATGCACGCTAGGGTTGGGTGAGGACCAGTGACGAGCTGAGCCTTGCCCTCTGCAGACAAGCTGTGTCACGACTCCAGCAGCTGGGCTGTTAAGCCCTGTTGAGATCCAGCTATTCGTTCACAGAAGAGCACAGAGTAGACCTGAAACAGCAACCCTCATACTCCATGACAGCCAAGGACAAAGGGAATGTTCTTGACACAGGGCGGGTTTCCAAAGTCTAGTCCATGCCTCCTTCTGGCCATCCTCCAAACTGCCGAAGGTCCCAGGGGAGGAGGGCGTTGTGGAGCCACTCCTCCCATCCCATGTGGACTTAGAGAATGCATCGTGCAGGAAGCCGCTGCCCAGAATGTTGGACTTTACCCACCAGTCTAACAGCAGTGACTGTGCAGCAGTAATAGAGGCGGGGACGGCTTGGCTTATTTTAGAACTATGTCATGTGGTGTCAGAAGGCTCCAGAAAATGGAACAGCCTCTAGAGTGTGACCCCACACACTGGGTAGGCAGCTCACTTCCACATGGCAGGGCAGGACTGCTTTCATCAGAGCCTAAACTAGATCACAAACCCATGGCACTTTTGATTGTTTTGTCTTTACAGACAGGTGTGGTGACGTCTCTTCTCCCCACAGCATTCATAACTAGCCTAGTCAGACAGCCACCATTGGCCCTCAAATCTAGGTTCCTAACCCCAGGCACCTGACACTCAGAGATTCAGGGTCAGCCCAGTGCCACCAAAGCCTCTTCTGTGACCAGCAGTGAGGCTCTGGTGTCCTTCCTTGCTACAAAAATGGCTAATGCTTTCCAGGTCCACAAAGCCCTCCAGGGTCCTAAGTGCTCCCAAGAGGAATGAACACTCCGATTTGGTGATAAACATATACGGTGCCTGGGTTTCCCCGAGTGGTGAAAAACTCCTCAAAGCAAAGCAATGATATCTAAGCAAAGCCTGGAGTCCAGATGGGCCGATGGTAGGTTGTTACTTTGATAAACACTCCATAATTATAGAATACTGTTACGCGAGGGAAATGATGAAAAGCATATGGGAAGTCTGTGTTCACCACCACAGCGCATCATCGAGAAACCACAGCTCTTCACAGTACCAACCTCGGTACTTGGAAGAACAGGCACTGAGGAGTTCAAGGCCTGCCTGGGCTACACAGTGAATTCCAGGGAAGCCTGGGCTGCAGTGTGAGACCCCGTCTCTTAAAATAGAAAAGAAGTCAAATTCCACATGTCCACTTGCAGCTGGTGTACACAGCATGCACATTTGGGGAAGGCATTGCACTTCCTACTTGAATAGTAACAGACTGAGATACAGGAAGTGAAGGGGACTGTGGTGACGAAAGGCACTTCATCCGTGTAGGTGGCACTACACTCATTCTCCTCACTAGTGACTCATCTGGAGAACTTGTCTCAAAATGTGCTGTGTAAGACTGAGGGCAATGGCTCAGCAGTAGGGTGCTACCTAGAACCCCTCCAGTGAGAGGCTGGGGACATGGCTCAGTGATAGAGTACCTGCCTAGACTCCCCAAAACAAGGGCTGGGAGTACGGCTCAGTGGTAGAATGCTGACCCAGAATCTTCCAACTCGGGGAATGTGGCTCAGCAGCAGAGTGCTTGCTTAGTACTCTCTTTGAGGAGCTGGGGTCAGGGCTCAGCAAAAAGAGTGCTTGTTTAGTAGCCGGAGTGAGGGGCTGGAGTAGGGCTCAGTGGTAGAGCAGTTGCCTGATATGTGAGAAGCCCTGGATTGAACCCCCAGTACCAGAAAAACAAAGACAATGAAAACATACCAGAATGTCAGCCATGGCTTACTCACCCCTAAGAGAGGAAAGATATGACAGGAGGTCTCACCTGGAAGCCCTGCAGGATCCCGTGGGCCTCCTTGTCTAGGTCTAGGTCAATGGGGGGCAGGCCCAGATCGTTGCCATAGATGATGTATACCCGCCCAATCTGGAAGCGGCCAGGGTGGCTGTAGCCCGGTGCCCCCACCACGAGGTCACTGTGCCCGTCCTGGTTGAGGTCAGCTGAGGCCATGACCCTTAGAGAAGAAGATAACTGAGGTCTACAGTAACACTCCTGCTCTCCTTTCCAGAACCCAGCAATTCAGCTTTCCCAGCTGACTACACATTCTGCGTGACTGCTGGGAACATTCATTGGGGGAACTGCTGCTGGGAACACTCATTTGGGGGGCTGTATCATTTGTAGAATTCAGAGTCACTCTCCATACAGGGAAACAAAACAAAAATGGACAGCTAGAGGCATTTGGGCCTTTCTGGACCATAGAACCAGAGTAGGGGAAGAGCAGCCTCATAAAGGTGTTTGTCCTACAGTCACTGAGATCCTGAGTTGGCCTGTTTGGTCCACTGTTACCCTACCGACACAGCCCAGCTTTTATGGCATAAAATTGGGTAGCCAACGTATTTACTGTGTGAACTGATATTCCTAAAGGGGAAAAAGCCACACCTGTGTTCAAGATTCTACAAGGGTTACTGGAAGTCTCTGATTGTGGAGAGCTGGAATGTTGCAAATCCAGAGCCAAATTATCTTGGATCATTTTTTGGCATCTCAGTGGCTATTAATGGCCCACCTGTGCCTGACCTCACTTCCTTGAGATGAGCAGGGAAATCCTTCAGGGATGTATTAACAGACCTCTAACTTCATCCAACCCCAGAGCTAAGAATGTTACAGAGAGCATCTGAGGCCTGTAGCAGACATTTTACCAACCTACTTGATGTTCCCACCAATATATTTTGTTATTTGTTTGTTAGTTTTGAGACAGGGTCTCACTATGTAGCCTCAGCTTGCCTGGAACTCACTATGTAGACCAGGCTGCCCCCAAACTCATAGAGATCTGCCTGCCTCTGCCTCCCAAGTGCTGGGACTAAAGGGATGTGCCATCATGCCTGACCCACCAATATATTTTGTAAGTGTCTTGATTTATAACTTCTTCTGTTATGTCACTATAAAAACTTCATGAAACTGTTACCTCACTGAAACACAGTATTTGGGGTAACCCGAATTTGTGTTCTTGGACCATGGTCACTCACAACTGGCTCCAGAATACACTCTATCTTTGAGATGGGAGCTGCATTTTTGTATCAAGTAAATACTTCTAGGTGGTACTTGTGACCAACTAGTTATAGAGATGACAGTCAATGGTTCACATGTTACCCTAGGGCTGAAAAGAACAAAAGCTATGCTAATTCTAGCTCATATGGTCATGGAAGGAACGAGTAACAAGGCACAGAGAGAAAGGACAAAACAGTTTCTAAGATACACGATGTAAGGACAAGGGCCAGAGCAGAGTCCCTGCAGCTAGGACAAGCCAACAGGTAAGGTCCTGCTTCTTGTGGCTGCCAGCCCCGCAGCACCCCGCCTGTGGCTCCTCAGCGAAGTGGCTAAGAGCCTTTATTCACACATGACTGACAGCAGAGAGGCAGGATTCACCTCCCAGTCCCCTGTGTTTGCTGCATGTATCAGTGACCCCCAAATAACGGGCCATCAGAAACCACACTGAGGAGACACAGCATTGTGGCCAAATCACCCTGAACAGTCACTTTCCTGCACGTGACTAGGTTCAAAATCAAAAGAACCCCAAACTCTCTCAATAAACAAATTATTCTTTTCTCTTTCAAAAATGGAGGCATTTATGAACCCATTTTCTGAGACTGGCAAGAGCATTTGCACCAGGCACCCACGTGGTGGCTCATAACGGTCCATAACTATAGTTCCAGGGAATATGATGCCCTCTTCCTGGCCCTCAGGGGCACATGGTGCACATAACATATATTCAGGCAAAACACTCAAATACATTTAATTTTTTTTTAATCTTAAAAACATGTTTTTAAAGTCCCTGTGCTGGTTGGTTTTTTGTCAAGTTGACACAAGTCAGGGACATCTGGAAAGGGAGAACTTCAACTGAGAAAATGCCTCCATCAGATTGGCCTATAGACAAATCTATGAGGCGTTTTCTTGATTACTGATGGAGGTGGGAGGGTCCAGACTACTTGGGCAGTGCCACCCCAGGGCAGGTGGTGCTGGATTGTCTAAGAGAGCAGGCTGAGCAAGTCATGAGGAAAAGGCCAGGAAGCAGCTTCCTCCATGACCTCTGATTCAGTTCCCACCTCCAGGTCCGTGCCCTGTTGGAGTCCCTGCCTTAGTTTCCCCTGATGAGTGACTATGATCTGGAGACATAAGCCAGGCTGCTTTGGGCCATGGTGTTTTATCACAGCAGTAGAAAGCAGGCCAAGACAGACACTTCCTCAGGCTGGACTTGCACAAAAACTCTCTAACAAAATGAAGGCAACTTGGGGCCCAGATCCACTTTCCCCAGGAGAGGAGCGGGGCACATGTCTTAGAGTTAAACTGACTCATGTTCCAGCCTTTGTCCCCAACCTTCTGTGAGATAGCCACAGACCAGTAGGAAGGAAATTAGATTTCTTTTTGTCCCCAGTTCTCAAATTTTAACTGAATCCATCTTTCTGTTTCCTAATTTCTTCCAAACTATAGAGAAAGCAAGGTTTCACTGGTGACACAAGTGGTGCCACCCCGAAGTTGATGAAGGTATACAACACCCCCCATCTAATGAACTCATCCTTACCAGCCGAGCCTGGCATAGGGGACAGACAGGAAGTAGGAGGCAGAGGGGCTGGAGACATGCTTTAGATGAGTCTCGGAGCTGCCCATGAACATCGTCCTCAGGTTCCTCTCCAGAGTCTGGTACATGAAGGTTACGGATTCCTGAAAGGAAAGGGTATTTTAGGTGTGAAGATCCGTGGCATCGTCAACGGGAAACACGGGACTCTGGCAAATAAAATGAGTTCTCTCAAGTGCTGACAAATGTAAAACATCTGTTCATTTCGATGTGCTAGCTTAGCCCAGACAACAGGACAGCAGAGTCACACTGAGAGGGGCTGAGGGGTGATGGCAGGAAACAGCCTGAGACGATGGGCTACAGGAGAAGAGTCGCCTATGACTTCCTCAAAGCCAGCAGTCTGCGTTGATTTGAAGATTCAAACCCAACAAAAGATTTTTTTTCTTTTTAGACATCATATCGCTGTAAGGCTTTGCTGGCCTAGAACTCACTGCATAGACCACGCTGGCCTTGAACTCATAGAGAGCTGCCTGGCTCGGCTTCCCAAATGCTGGGACTTAAAGGCATGCCTGGAAAAAAGAATTTTTACAGACCAAAATTTTAGGAAAGGCAAGCCTGTTCAGTCCAGAACCAGGATTACGTTTGTAAATAAATAGTTCATTTTTCTTAAACAAATGAACTGGAACAACACCAGGATTCTAAAATTTCCTACCCTCTAAGTAAGGGGTTCTCAACCTATGGGTCGTGACTCCCTTGCCAAACCTCTATTTTCAAAAATATTTGTATTATGACTATATTATGTAATTATTTGTATTATGTATATATTATGTAATAATATATGTATTATGTATTGTATCATAACAGCAGCAAACTTACAGTTAGGAAGTAGCAACTAAATGTGGCTGGGGGGGGTCACCACACATGAGGAACTGTATTAAAGGGTCACAGCACCAGGAAGGCTGAGAACCAGGGCTCTGAGCCACACCCACAGTGAGATGCTGACTATTTGCTTTGACTTCCCTAGGTGCCTAGGAAACAGGAGTGGTTCTTCACAGAGCTGGAGGTCTGTGCCAGGGAACCTGGAGACAACCGGCTGCCAAGCTTAGAATTCTAAACTGTCCTTTTTCATGTACTTGGGTTTGCTTTTGCCTGGGGACAGCATCTCATTCTATAGCCTAGGCTAGCCTCAACTCATGGCAATCCTCCTGCCTCAGCATCCTAAGTAGTGGGATCACCAGTGTGGGGCACCATATACAGTGTGAGGCTACCAAATTGTCTTGAAGTTCTGACTGCAAAGACACAAGCCCAAACTGGGGAAGCAAGCTGAATAAACACTTCATCCATCCAAGTTAAGGGAACACAACTCTAAATTCACCAAAGGGTGACATAAGACCAAAGAAGACTTTATAGGCTCCAGCAGAGGACGGCAAAACAGATCCAGCTGAGAACATGGAAGCATGCCGGCCAGTCCAGGCTCAGGGGAAGCACTGATATCAGGACCTGCAGGTGGGCAACATGACTTCTGTCTTCCCTGCTATCAACCTGCCAGCAGGCTGTACACAGACCGCTGAGTCCGATGCCAGGCTCTGGCTTGCACAGTCATGCAGGAAGCACTACGTCATCTACTGTCAGGTATCAACCCTCGGGACAGACCCTGGGAAGACCAAGTCTCTGTGATGTCCATCTTTATACACCTTTGCGGGTGTCTGTAAGGGCATTTCCAGGGAGGTTTAACAGGGGAGGGAAGACCTACTCTGAATGTGGGCGGCACTGTCCTACCCGCTGAGGACCCAGACTGAATAAAAAGGAGAACAGGAACTGAGCTGGGCAGCCCTGCCCTCTGCCCTCCTCTCAGACTGTGAAGATGTGAGCAAGCAGCCTCACACTTCCGCTGCCATAGCCACAAGCTGCCATGTTTTCTCACTGTGATGGACCTTTGCCCTCTCTAACAGTGATTCAAAATAAACCTCCCTTTCCCCGAGCTGATTTTTTCAGGTTTTTACCCCAGCAACAAGAAAAATAACGAGTGCAGCCCACCCCCTCAGACATTTCCCCCTGAGGAGACAACTACAAGAGCATCTATGTAAAATTATCTGCACTTCGTACGTTAGCAGGAGTTCCCAAGCTCGGGACCAAGCATAACTTGTGGAGCCTAGTGCAAAATCAAAATTCACCAACTAGTAAGAATTTGACAGTAGAGTAGGCAGCTATGGGCTCTTTTATCAAACCTAGCAAGGGACATTCCCATGGGTCTGTGCAGGTTGACCCCCAGGAAGCTGGCCCTGCCACAGCCCTTGCGCCATCATGATGTGTGGCATTCCCATTGTTGTCTAAACCCTTCTGGTCTTGGGAACAACCACAACCCAGCACCTACCTATTTCCAAGTCTTGCAGCAGTCACATCTCTGTCCTGAGTTCCAAGCAAATCAAACTACCTGACTCTCCAAACATCCTGAAACTTCCCCAGCCCACCACCACTTTCTTCAGCTGGTGAAATGCTATTCACTGTGAGAGTTCCCCTCAGTGCCCCTCCTCCATGATGCCTTCCCCAGTGGCCTCTGAGGTAAAAATGGCCTCCCTGCCACCCTCCCTCCCACACACCACAGCTTGTATCATATGCTACCCACACAACAGCTACCATTGCTTTTGTTGCTCCCGTTAGGACAAAAATTTCCCAAAGACAGAGGGAGTCTCTTTCCCTTTCATTTTCATCCCCACAGTAGCATGACTTCTAAGATGACCCCATTTGATGGGGGACATTGTGGCACTTGCCTGTCATCCTAGCACTCAGAAGGCTGAGACAGAAGGACCAAGATTGCCACGAGTTTAAGGCTAGCCTTAACTATGAAGTAAGATTTTTGTCTGGGGGGAAAATGACCCTAGGGGTGTATTTCACACGCAATGGTGTCTGCCAGCATGGGACTATGTAGGAAACCTTCAACGTAGCAAGCACGCTTGCCTGAGGTCAAAGCAGGGCTGGTCTAGATGCCCAAAGCCCCTGTGACTAGCCCATATCTCTGGAATACAGCACATTTAGAGACCAAGGACATTCGCTGGCCTGGCATGAACCCAGATGACTGTACGGACAACAATATGCAGGGACTCTCAAGCGAGTTGTCCTCAGATGTGGTCCATCCTCCTTCATTGGTAACAGGAAGTTCTCACCGGGGCCCAGGAGCCTGTGCTGTAGAAAACGCCTCTTTCTGTGTAGTTCAGGTTTTTCCTGATATCTTTTCTTATGAACAAGGCCAGATTCCTGTGATAATCATTTTTCTGCACTTTTGAGCTGTTGAAAAGAGAGAGGAATGAAATGATCAAACCCAAGAAGACCACCAGCCCCTCGAGGTACTGAGCTGAAGGTACATGTTAACACTGGCTGATGAAGATACACGCACATTAATGCTGCCTGAGATACTGGTATTTTAACATCTACAAGTCGACAGACAGCAAACATAACTTTAGAAAAACCTTCGCTCCACAAAATCTTTTGGTGAGTGTATATCTAAGGCTTAGAAGTCAGCCCTTACAAAACTTGATGTTTCTGAGGCTATGGGTATAGCAGAACATGCACTTGGCATGTGCATTGGTCCTGGGTTCAAACTCCAGCACCAGAAGGGAAAAAGAAATGTATTATTTCCTGTGGTTTCAGAGATCACGGTAGGAGTAAAAGTACTTCTCCAATACCAAACTACAAATGTATTGCAATATTTCACCAAAGAGGTCAAGACAGCTCTCTACCTACTGAGGATGGCAGCATGTAGGTGGACTGACTCATCCATAAAGACATATGCTAGAATCAGTTATCTAATTAAAATACATTTTCCAGTTCAGAGATCTCAAACTGGGTACAGCTGCCTGTAACTCTACCACTTGGAGGCTAGAGATAGGAAAATCAGCAGGTTAAGGCCAGCCTGAGCTACACAATGAGTTAAAGGCCAGCCTAAACCACAGGTGCCTACAAGAGCCACCCAGGCTTCAGAATGCTTATGGATAAGGGAATGATAGGCCCTAGGGGAGACACAGACAGCAAGCTTAACCTAAAGATGCTCATTTTTAAAAAAAGCAACAACCAGACTTACTTACTTTAAATAAAGTAAACAACAAAGACTGGGTGGAACCCTTCTTTCAGCTTTTAATTCTCTCAATGCACCAGAATCTCCTTAGGATCTTTCACGGTAAAACCCTCACTTAAGTATCTAGAATACTTAAGGTTTTTGCTCTTAAATATCTCATCGGTTCTTCGGGGGAACTCTGCTGGGCCCTGGTTGGGCCACCACGGTCTATTCCCAGATCAGAGGGCCCTTCTCTCTCCAAGGCTCAGCAATATTGACAGTGACGTGTTCAGTACCCAGACGGCTGTCAGGCCACGTGCTCTGAGTTCCTGGTACAATGACTATCTCCAAGTACTTTTATTATTTATGTTACTGTTTTGTTTTATTAACAACAGATGGTATTCCCTTTGATTGATAACATCATGAATTGGAGGTTGGTTCCTGGCTCGAGCAGGAGACATCAGCTCTAATAACATAAACCAAGCATTCTGACTTTTCCTCAGAAATTTTAACCGAGCATTTCTTCCCTCCTTGTGAATGGAATGCTTTTTCAGGATGGAGCCTGGGGAAGGTTCCTCAGCCACAGAAATGGTGATATTCATTAAGGATACCAGTGACCACTTAGAGAGCAACTGGTTACCTGCGTCTGCCTTAAGCCCTTTATCACCCGCAGCCCATGCCTCTATCCCAGCTCTCTACATGTGGTTTTCTCACTGTCAGAAGGAAGAGCTGTAGCTCAAAAACATTTGCCAGTGTGTCTGGAAGTCACCCAGGTGTAAATGGCTCAGCTAGAATAGGAACCTCGTCTGTCTGTCTGTCTGAAGACTCCTTGCTCCACCCTCGCTGGGGCAGGCCCTCTTGGGGAGGCATTCTTTTGATACGAATGATTCTGGACCCACTTACCCGAGGGTGTGGTTCCTCCGGCCGTCACAGGTGATAAACAGAGGGTTCTCAGGCAGGTGGCAGTCACTGGGAAACAGAGGAAGGGGTTAGGCATTGTTCTTCCTTCTCTCCAAGCATAATTTTGATAGGGAATTAGCGACACACTTTAAACCACTCTTGGTGTTAGAAATCCAATGCACTATCCATTGTGCAACACAGCTGCCTTTAAACCACCCTCAAAGCTTGAAGAGTTCACTGCCTGGCCATTCAGATAGGCAGCCCAAGTCTTTCTAGCCAAGCCTTCCTCTGTCCTCCTGGCTCCTCTGCTAAGCTTACATGCAAACATGAAATGCCCAGAGTCTGAGACTATGATACAAATTGGGCCCCAAATACAGCACCTTTGCCCAATTATGCCCGTTACACCAAGTAGACTAGTTTCATAATGACACTTTAATTCATATCTATCGTGTACTGAGACCAAAATCAGCATCCCATTTCTCTTTCCTCCACTTCCCTTCTCCCCTCCCACAAACTCTGCTTCTCCTCCTAATAGTATATGGTGTGTGTGTTATCCAGGCTCTACATGGGAGAGAAAACTTGACATTTTGAGTCTGGCTTGTTTGGGTTAATATGATTATGTTCAACTTCATTTCTCTACAATGATGTAATTCCATTCTCCCTGCTGAGTAAAACTGTGTGCACATTTTCTCTTATCTGTCATGCCAACTCTGAGCTGAGGAAAAGGCTTTCTCTTTGCATCCTCTTTGTTCCACTGTGGGGGGTCAGAAGGTCATCTGACAAGGCTAGCACTAACTCATCGCACATCCTTGAGGTGGGCAGAGTTCTGGCCGGACATAAGCACCATTTCACTGTTTCTTCAGGAAGCCTGCTGTAGGTTTCAAATAAAATGAATGTACTTTAAAAGGTAAGTCTCTGTCTCTGTCTCTGTCTGTCTGTCTGTCTGTCTCTCTCTCTCTCTCTCTGGTGTGTGTGTGTGTGTGTGTGTGTGTGTGTGTGTGTGTGTGTGTACATGCATGCCCGTGCGTGTGTGTAATCAGTTTCCATGTTGGTAAATTAGAACGGAGACAAGCACTGTGCTCCTCTCCTGTTTCTTCCTAGCTGTCTTTTCTTAGCTATGTACAGAACTGGTCTAAAATGGGGCTGGGCCTGAGGACTGTTGCATATGGCAGAGAGAGGGGGTGGGGAAGAAACGGAGGTTACTCACTCTACTGTGACTGGGCATTCTGAGTTCTGCCAATAGAGAGCTAACTTCCACCTAACAGCAATCATGATAATGAACCAGCACTTATTAAGTGCTTGCTTGCTGCATGTTCAACCTTCCGCATGAGGGCTCTCGTTGACGCCTCACATCCTCATTGAGATGCAATGGTGAGTGTCCCCATTCAAAAGGAAAAGAAGGCTTAGGGAGGGTTAATAACTGGTGGCACAAAACTCAGCAGTGAGAAGGAGGTGTCTGCAACTCCAAACCCCGCCCTTTCGACATCTAGGTTGGCATGCACCTCAACTCTCAGCCAGGCTGGGAAGACGAGTCAGTCGGTCCTCGCAAGCATGAGGACCTGTATTTGATTCCCAGCACCCATGGCCTGGCATGGTGGCCTGCAGAGTCAGGCAGACCTCTGGAGCTCGGTGGCCAGCCTGTCTAGCTGCCTAGTCTAATCAGCAAGCTCCAGATCAATGACAGACCCTGTTTCAAGAAACAAAGTAGAGAGCACTTGAAGAATAGCAGTCCTCTGGCCTCTGTATGTACACACACACACACACACACACACACACACACACACACACACACACACGCACGTATGCATGCACGCACGCGCACATGCACGCACGCGCGCACACACACCCAAACTCCACTGCAAGGGCTTAGCGATCTAACTTGAGGCTTTGCTAACTATTGAAATAACATTTTGGAGCTGGGAAAATCACTCAGAAAGTAAAACACTTGCTGTGTAAGTGTGAGGACCAGAGTTCGGTTCCCCAGAACCCACATGGATGACAGATGGGCATGGTAGCCAACCTGAAAATTCAGTGCTCAGAAAATGGTGATGGGAGATCCCCAAGTGAGCTAGCTAGTCAGACTATCTGCAATAAGGGAGCTTAGAATTCAGCAAGGGGCCCAGTCACAAGGTATAAGGTGAGAGTAACCAAGGAAGACACCAACATCAACCTTAGATCTCCACATGCATGCACGTGCACACACATGTAATCATGCATACACACATGAATGCACAGCACATACACACAAAAAGTCAAATTAAATAAGATTTATATTAGATTGCTAATCCCTACCAAACCATCCCTCCTTGAATCTTTCAAGTAAGTTTGATGCAGATTAGGCTGAAGTCAATCTTAGCACCAAGGAGAATTTCGTTTCAAATTAACACCGTGTAATTATGATTAGCAATATGTTTTTAAGAACACATCACATAATATTCTGGAGCTGCAAGTGTGTGGGCACTTCAATTTATCAACACCCGTGCTCCAAGTTCCTGACCTGGAACCAGCTCTGGAGAATAGCTCTTGCATAAAAAGCCTGCACAGCTGGCTGGGCTGACCCAGCTAACCTCCAGTGTCTCCCCTTCTCTGCAGTGGGAGCTGTGCCAGTTTCCTGTCCTTCCTGTCCCCAGCACCCCAGCAGCTCAGCTGGGGCAGTGGTTTCTCTGATCAACAGACTTCCCAGACCTAGGGACAGTTCTTCCTGAAGACCTACTTCCTGTTTGCTCTGATGATGTTTCAGAAGGAGCTGAGCCACAGTCCCACCCATGCTCTCCATCAGACTGCTCCCACACCCTGTGCTTGACAAACAACCCACTGGTGATTTGGTTTTGGAGGACAGGGGGAGTTGTGTATGAGATACTTCTCAGTGATCCCAAATTCTGTCATGTCTGCCTGCCTCTCTGTCCCCCTGTCCCTAAAACTTGAGAGGCATTCACCAAGCCAACCAGATGCCCGCCCCAGCCAGGTTTTAGAGAGGGCATAGTTTCCATTGTTTTCTCTGTGAACCGGTTCAGACCACACTTCTGAGTTGTTTTCCTTTGAGTTTGGCCTCATCGGCTGAAAACGCTGAGCATTATGTGGGAAGGTAGCAAGGCAAAACTCACCTGGTCCCGTTCTCCAGCATAAAGCTGGTCAGACGGTAGATGTTCGTGGACCAGAACGCCATGTCATCCAGTCCTCCGAGGAAATACTCTTGAAACTGCTCCACCAGAAATGGGGACTTGGTAGAGTATGTGGAATAGAGCTGCAGCAGAGGCAGGAGACGTGAGGCACCGCCCTGTCTGCACAGTCCTCTAGCCAACACTCAGAAAAAGCAGGTCTTTACCTTGGAAACAGCTAACATCTCCCCGTGCCTGCAACACAAACAAGAAGCGGTATGAGGTGCACTGTCTATAGAAAAGAGACGCAAATAATGAAGAGACAGTTCCAGCCCTGTGTCTTCTGTCATGTGACTGCCGTCACAGAAACAAAATCCATAAATCCAAATGCACCCCTGGAACTAAAACGTGGGAAAGGGTGCTCAGGAAAGCCCCATAAGTCAGCTGCAGACTTCCCTCAGGCTCACACTTACATTTCCAAGAACTGAAGGTATGTGCAGTCAACAATGACATTTTCGGGGATGGCTTTTCGACCATAGAGATTATCGTAAATTCTCAGAAGATCTTTGATGGGCACGTACCTGAGAAATACGTTAAAATTAAAGAAAGAGACACTTGGGTTCTGAAACTGAAGGGAACAGTACAACTGCAGGAATTCCACAAGCTCCCCGCGGCCCGTGATTGACTGTATATATCAGATATTTGATAGTCTTTTCCAGCACTGGTTTTTAACGCTGCCAATGACACTTGGTGACAATCACCATTATATTCCCATTTTATATAAAGAAAACTAAGTCACGGGGACAGTAAGTAGTTTTCTCAATGATGCAGAACAAAAAACTGGTACCTTAGTCAAATATTTATGAAAAGACATTTAAATTTCAGAAATTACCAAGTATAAAAAGTGTTCAATTTTGTGAATTCAGAGGGTGTGTGTGTGGAGGGGAGGGGTTGAAACTGTCTTATTCTGTAACCAAGCCTGGACTAGAACTCACTAGGTATCCTAAGCTATCCTCAAATTTGCAGTGGTCCTCCTGCCTCGGCCCCCTGAGTGTTGGACTTACAGGCATGAGCACCAGATATGGCCCCTCTCTCCAATGAGCTAATTTTAGATGTACAGGAGAAAGCACCAGAACTCCAGGCCCAGCTTTTGGTTCACAGACATTAATTATTTTAGTTGGAAGAACAGCAGTATCTTAAAATCAGATTTATAGAGTCATTTTTATTTCAATTTCAAAATCCTCAGAATAAACAAGAATATAACAACCAATAAAATCCAATTTTTATAATAAGATGAAACAAACAAAAATGAAAGAGAAAGGAGATTTTAAAAACTGATTTATGTGTATTTACAAGAAAGAAGGGATTAAGAAGTCCATTTTTAAAAAGCTTTTAAGAGCCCCTATGACCTTCTCAATAAAAGTAGCTAAACAGGCAAAAGAAAATGAGAAAAATATTTGTTTTAATGAATCACTAAGCTAACAAGAAAGTAAAAATAAAATAAAATTCCAAAGTCCAAACCCAAATAGAAAGTAGAACCTTTGGAAGGCAAGCAAGGAAAGCCAGCTTTACTTTATTGGCATCTACCGAACCTCAGAAGCTAGAGTGGGAAGCACAGAACGTGGTTATGGAGCCATCCCCTGGACATGCTCAACCTGTTAGGGACCACACCCCTAAAGGAAACTCCTCTCGCAGCCTTCAAGTGTCAATGATTCCTTAGCTATGAGTGGGTGCTCAAGAGCCCCTCCCTCCTCCATGCTGGAATGCTGACTGGCTTGATCTTGTGCAGGCAACCACAGATGATGAGCCTGTGAGGGCATTCGTCCTGAGCGGTCCTCCCACAGATGCTGAGCCTGTGAGGACATTTGTCCTGAGCAGTCCTCCCACAGATGCTGAATCCGTGAGGGCATTCGTCCTGAGCAGTTCTCTGCAATCTCTGGCTCTTACTATGTTTCCACTCCCTCTTCTGAGAAGGTCCCTGAGTCTTGGAGTCAGAAAGATCCAGATGTCCCTCCCAGGCACTTCCTCTCTACACTTTGACAGCTGTGTGACTCTGTGTTAACCTTCATCTACTGCTTGGACATGCTTCTCTGCTGAGGACAGAGCTGTCCTATAGAATCAATAAACTTTCATCAGAATCCCAGCAAGTTTTTCCTGAAACACATCAACCTGATCCTAAATTTCATCTGAAAGAGCAAAGACAAAGGTATCTTTGAAGAAGAAGAAAGATGGTTTGAATGAGAAAGGCCCCCATAGGCTCATATATTTGAATATTTGGCTCCTAGTTATTGGGCAAAAGCCCACCCCAGGCCCAGTGTCTGTCTGCCTCTCTGTCTGTCTGTCTTTCTGCCTCTGTCTCTGCCTCTCTGTCTGTCTGTCTCTGTCTCTCTGTCTCTCTGTCTCTCTCTCTCTCTCTCTCTCTCTCTCTCTCTGTCTCTCTCTCTCTCTCTGTCTCTCTCTCTGCCTCCTGCTTGTGGATAAGATGCAAGCTCTCAGCTACTGCTCCAGCACCATGCCTACCTGCAGTGACACTCCTTGCCATGATGGTCATGGACTCTGAAACTGTAAGCAAGCCACTCATTAAATACTTTCTTTTATAAGTTACCTTGATCATTCAATGGTCACTAAGACAGAAGACAAACAGGAAGCTCTGCCCTTACAGAAGCAGACATACAGCAGAGTCATGGTAGGGGAAGAACCAGCGTTCCAAAGGGACAGTCTCTCAGACCAAGAGAAGAGAAAGGAAGCACATGGGTGGTGCTGTAGACCAGTGAGGAAAGAGTGGACCATGGAAACATGGTTCTAGAACACCCAGCTACCTCTACAGAAAAAAAATAATATTAAATTTATACTTCATCTTACACAAAAATCCGCAGATAAATTAAATGTAGAAAGTCTTCAAGGAGACCCAGGTTTGGTTCCTAGCACCCACATCAGACAACTCACAACTGCCTGTAACTCCAGTTCCAGGGGATCCAGTCCTCTTATGGTCTCCAAAACACCTGCATGTATGTGTTACACATATAGGCAAGCAGGCACATACACACAAATAAAAATAAATATTTTTAAAACCATAAATGTTTTAGAAGACTACAATGGAGAATAATCTCATGCCTTTAAGGTACAATATTTCTTTTAAAAGACATCAGAAGTACACATAACTAAGGAGAACAGATATATCAACTACTGTGGATTAACAAGTTCTGTTCGTCAAAATACACCCTATGTGAAAATATGTACTACAAACTGCACAAAGATAATTTAAGAAATAATTTAACAAAATGATAAGAAATTAGAAATGATCTATTCAAACACTATTCAAAAACACTAACAAAACCCAGAACTAGTCACACAGACCAATAACTCACACTGCTTAAGAGGCTGAGGAAGGAGGTCACGAGGCTATGAATGAGATCAAGGCTAACCTGAGAGACTCAGTTAGACCCTGTCTCAAATTTTAAACAGAGAAGAAGAAGGAGGAGGAGGAGAAGGAGGAGAAGGAGAAGGAGGAGGAGGAGGAGGAGGAGGAGGAGGAGGAGGAGGAGGAGGAGGAGGAGAAGAAGAAGAAGAAGAAGAAGAAGAAGAAGAAGAAGAAGAAGAAGAAGAAGAAGCAGCAGCAGCGGCGGCTAAGGACTTAGTTAGCAATAAAGTGGTGGCCTAGCATTCAGAAGGCCCTGGGTTCAACACCCAATACGTAGTAACAAGGGTGAAATTACAACAAGAAATAAAAAAGACAAACTAAGGGGAAAATAAGCTATAAACTTAAAAAAAAAAAAAAGCAAACTCAATAAGAGCCCAAGTCATAAATGTCACTGTGGCATCACATATTTAAAAGAAACATTGGTCTTACCAGCGCCGGGAGAGGTAGTTAAAATTAAATTCAAATTGGCTCAGCACATCTCCTCCTACAGCAAGAGAAACATATTTACAATCTGTGGGCTAATGACAAGACACTTCTTACACATTCCCACAAACCAGACCTTTCCCATAGTTATTCATTCTCTGTTTTAGATCTGTCTTGAAGAAAAAGCTATCTTTCAAATACCTTAGCTAGTTAAATGTATGAATTAAGAATCATTTGTATAATAAAACAATTCTATTTTCTCTTTGTTTGTTTAACAGGGGTTCACTGTGTAGCTCTGGCTGGTCTGGTACTCACTGTGTGCTTAATGCTGGCCTTCAACTTGCAGTAATCCTCCTGTCTCAGACTCCCAAGTGCCGGGATTATAGATGTGTGCCACCACACTCAGCTTTGGATTTTTTTTACTTTGAAAAAAGATAGACTACATAGGTCCTTTTAAATAAATACTAACTTGTATATTTAAAGAGAATTACTATAGGAAAAAAGAGTTCACCAATTGAAAGCTAAAATACAGGTGACTAAGACTAATCTATCAAATGGATTTTAATCCAACATATAAGTGAAAATGTTTTAATAAAATTATACATCAACAACAATATATATATATATATATATATATATATATATATATATATATATATATTTGTTTTGTTTTGTTTGTTTTTCGAGACAGGGTTTCTCTGTGTAGCTTTGCACCTTTCCTGGAACTCACTTGGTAGTCCAGGCTGGCCTCGAACTCACAGAGATCCACCTGGCTCTGCCTCCCAAGTGCTGGGATTAAAGGCGTGCGCCACCACTGCCCGGCAAAATATATTTTTTTAAACAAAAAATATATTAACATGCCCATTTAGAAATGCATCTCTGTGCTGAATGAACTGTGTTATATTCTAAATGAACTTTAGCATTACAATCAGAAAAGTACTTAACAATGTATAAGGTTGTCAGGATGGCTCAATGGGTAAAGACACTTGCTATATAAGCCTGGTGACCTGAGTTCAATTCCCAGAATCCACAGAAAGTTGGAGGGAACCTTCACACATGCACACTGTGGCTCAGCACACACACACACACACACACACATATCATGCACATGAGAGCACACACACACTCACACATACACACATACATGCATCACACTAATAAATAGAAAAGTAGTTGGCATATGAAAAAAGTGAATAAACAGTACCAAAATCACCAGCTGAATGAGCCTCAGAATAGGAGTCCTGAAAGTCAATCTGAGGAGCAAAGAGAAGCACATGGTAAATGTCCCAGATTGTGACCTGGAATGCCACCCCAAGTCAGACAAGCTGAGGGGAGGTGACAGCCTGACCCAGGGGACTGGAGGAGTGTGTTGTGGTAGATTTGGTCTTCACACTGACGTTCTCCTTTTTGTCTGTGGTGGCCATTGAGTTGGGTAACAAGATTGCTGCAGACAGTTGTGCCTCCCTGGGGTGGACAATGTCTCCAATGGAGTCCAAGATTACAGGTCCAATAGGATGGAATTAGGGGTGACTGTGGGACAAATATGAGCAAGGTCTCCTGACACACATATGAAAACATCACGATGAAGCCAGCCCATTATCTTATATGTTAACGAAAAATTCAATTAACGTGCAACAAGCAGGCTGGAGTGATGCTTCAGTGGCTGCCCTTCCAGAGGACCTGAGTTTGATCCCCCACAACCACGTGACGGCTCACAACTGTAACTCAGACCCAGCCAGACCCAAGCACCTCTTCTGGCCTCCGCAAGCACTGAATACACGTGGTGCAGACACACAACATGCAGGCAAAACACCCATACACATCAAGTAAAAAGAAAGATTAAAATCTTCATTTAAAAATGCCAAAAGTCTCCGGGCGGCGGCGGTGGCGCACGCCTTTAATCCCAGCACTCGGGAAGCAGAGCCAGGCAGATCTCTGTGAGTTTGAGGCAGGCCTGGTCTATAGAGTGAGTCCCAGGACAGGCTCCAAAGCTACACAGAGAAACCCTGTCTCGAAAAAACAAAAACAAAAAATAATAATAATAAAACAAACAAACAAACAAACAAATAAATAAAAATGCCAAAAGTCAAATAAAACAACTAATAGCAGGCCCTTTCCGCTGTTATCAGGAGAGACTGCAATTCTCTGTTTGGGAACTATCAATGCTGAGCAGAGCCAAGTGGCAGATACTCCTTTCCTTACTCGGACACAGCCTCAAAGTCACTGCAGACAAGCCTGCCCTGTTTCCAGCATGTTAGTTCACTCGGTTTTTGTGGATGCATCTTCAGAGGTGGTAACAAGGAAAGGAATCCATTTAAAAAAGACAGAACTCTGACCAGAAGCCACTTTGGATAAGAAGGCTAATTTGCACAGGGTGTGTGAATAACCTCGTTTTCCTTTTCTTTAAGATAATCCAGTCTTGTCTGTGGAACTGGGGATCAAACCCAGGGCTTTGTGCTTTAAGCAGGCATTCTACCTCTGAGCTCCCCCACACCCCAGCCCAAGTCCAGCTTTGATCTGGGTGTGGCAGTGGCACTCTCATGGCGATATGCACTCACGGCTCCCATCGTCCTGAGGAATCCTTGTTCAATACCCAGGCTGTGCCAGCTGACATCAGCAACCATGTGTGAGGTGATTCCAAACAAGAAAGCCACCAACTTCTCTGTGTCCTGGCAGAAAAGAAAATCCAAGTCTTATGTGTTGGGTTACATTGATTCCCTAAAAGGCTTTAACAAACATGAACTAATTTCCATGATTGAGACTTAACAAAGAATTAGAAGCAGATAAATTATATAGCTTCTAGCTACAGGGAAGTTCATAGGATTTTCTGAAATGCTCTGTCTTGGAAGGTTTTCAGATTCATTGGCATTGGACTGATAATCTCCAAACTTTTCTTTGGTAACTTTATTTCTGTATTGACCAGGCATCTGCCGTGTGCCCGTCGGTGTGCAGGGCACTGCAGGTCAAGTGATAATTAGCTATCCCAGTCTGGGGATCAGAGATTCCAAATGGAGTGATCCAACGGTACTTGTCAGCGCAACAGTGAACTGATGCGGGGTTAGAGGGCACACCTACCTTCTCCCAGGGCAGAGGGTAGTTCTCCCGAATGTAATGAATGCTAGCATTAAGAAAGGGAGTCCAGTGAGTCCTCTCAGATACATCATGGTATTTTCCTGATAAAACAAAAAAGTAGAGCTGTGGTACCTAAAAAGTCGAGTCTCCTCAAATTTCCCATGACCACCCACTGTATTGCTGGATCCTTTTATTTCCCCTCCAATACCTTGTTTCCTCTGTTCTTCCTCCAAGGACATCTCATGAGCAGACAGACCGGAAGAGTCACTCAGAGGATACTTGCACAAGGATGTGCCTATATTCCAACATCTTATCCCCTGTTACTCTTCTTTAATTTATTTTTATTACTGTTATTATTATGTTTGTTTATGGTGTGTCTGTTTGTGTGTACATGCACACTGCATCACAGCACTCATATAGACATCAGAGAACAACTTCCAGGAGTCAGCTTTCTCCTTCCACTATGTGGGTTCCAAGAATTGAACTCAGGTCATCAGACCTGGAAGCAAGTACCTTTACTAACTGAGTCAGTTCACACACACCCTCCCCACTTATTCTCTGGAAGTTACTTTTCTCTGCCACATACTTGTCCTAATCTTTACATCACACAGGGGAGTATAAACTGTCTTATGAAAACATGGAAAGCCAAACATGGTGACAACACACTTGCAATCCCCAAATTCAGAAGGTGGAGGCAGATGGAGGAGGATCAGGGGTTCAAGGTCATCCTCTGCTGCATGATGAATTTGAGGCCATACCTAGGCTACACAAGACTTTATCATGAAAAAAAGGGAATGAGGGAAGGAGAGGAGGGAGGAAAGGAAAGATAAGTGATTTATAGATAGATAGATGATAGACAGATAGATAGATAGATAGATGAGGATGGATGGATGGATGGATGGATGGATGGATGGATGGATAGTTTTGATGACCCTGTCCACACTTCTCAGAACCATTGTTGTGTGTTTTGTCTGTCTTGAAGGCTAGTACACGTTGAGTAGTTCTTCTTAAATTTAATATCAAAATATTCTTTTCTCTTTCTCATATGTAATGTTTCAAGGGACTGTCAGAATATCAAGGGACAGTGGGATTACCTGAATGCTGCTTAGGAAATGCAAAGTGAGAAATAGTAGGTTAGAGATAAGGGCTATGACCCACAGGCAAAAACAATAGTAATGAAGAATGACAGACTGAGAGAATATGGAAGTTTGAATGTAGCTGGCCCCCATAATCTCACAGGGAGTGGCACTATTAGGAGGTGTGGCTTTGTTGGAGTGGGTATGGCCTTGTTGGAGGAAGTATGTCACTGTGGGGGGCAGGCTTTGAGGTTTCCTATGTAAGGATACTGCCCAGTGTCTCAGTTGATTTCCTGTTGCCTGCAAGATATAGGACTCTCAGCTACATCTGCCTACATGTTGCCATGCTCCCAGTCATAATGATAATGGACTGAACCTCTAAAACTATAAGCAAGCCACCCCAATTAAATGTTTTCTTATAAGAGTTGCTGTGGCCATGGTGTCTCTTTACAGCAATAAAAACTCTAAGACAGAGGAAAACAGAAAGAAGTATTTATAAATACAAGAAATGCCAAACTTAGCTCTCTGCAATCCTGAACACAGAAGACAGTAGCACCTTAGCATTTCACTGATGTTAAATTGAGGGGTTCCTGTAGGTATCATACAGGGAAGCAAACTCCACAAAAAGAAAAGAATAAAAACCTGGTGCAGACTGACTTCGTCAACTTGGATCAGACTTGGGGGAGTTAATAACAGGCAGTTTATTCCTAATGTATTTAAACCCAGTACAATTTGAAAAAAGTTTCCTGATGTAATACAATCTGCTTTGCACAAGGAAGTGTAATTCCACTGAAACTCAACTCGGTGTGATTGTTATTTCCACCAAGAAGATGGGTTCTAAGGATACCCTAGCTGTACTAGCCTAAGGGCATAAGGTCCGGCCTGGTCTCGGACATACAGATAGCATAGAGGTCATTTGGGCTATTAGCCACCTCTGGTCCTGGTTGTGGGAGCTGGGGGGAGCCTATTTCCGGAAGGATCATTCAGATTGCTAGCCAACTCCTGTCTCTGTTGTAAGAGCTTGATATGGCCTGGCCCAACAGATAACACAGATCACCAGGCAGTTAATCATTGCCAGTTCTCAGCTTTCTAGATGGTAGAACAGGTTTTTCATCCTTCCCATTGGAAAGACAATCCTGTATATTTAACATTTCTGGTTTCTCTGGAGATCTGTGGGTTCAGTGATCTTCATGCTATGCTCCCAACATTAAATGTCACCATGAGATTGTTAAGAAAAGAGACTTAAAACAATAGATTATCCTGAGGCACCAGAAATGGTTTCCATGGTGACCTGATGTCCCAGTGAAATGGAAGACCATCCTTGCAGATTTCCTTCAACACACTTCCGCCTGCAGGGTAACTCCAACAGTACCTGTTTCAGGCGGCTTCTTTGTGCCCTGGCTTGGGATGGGTTTAGTTGGGTTGGGATTGGCTGATGGACAGACTAAATTAGGAGATGAGAGAAAAGGAGGAGATGGGAGGTCTGGGTATTTACGTTCTCAGTTCTTCTGCTGTAGGGTCCAAATGGGCTGGCGCTGACCCTTAGCTACAGACTCCATTCCTGTCGAGTGGCCCCCTCCATGAAAGTCTCCCACCACAATGCAGCAATCACTCCCCTGCACTGTCTCTGGTGACTCCTTACACCTGTCCACACCTTTAGGAAAGGTACTCTCATTAGATTCCCCTCAACATACGCAGCTAGCTTAGATCTTCATAGCACTGGGCAGTGGTCTCAATACCAAGAACAACCCAGGAAGGAGGCTGCTTTAGGGCAGACACAGAACTGAGACTGTAGGGAACCTTTGAAAGTCACATGCATGCTGACAAACACAGCAAGGGCTACCACAGAGCACAAAAGCAAGCAGAGACATCTAGACCAGGTATCACCACAAAGCAAAGTTCCAGAATTTCTATGCTCAAGCTGAAAAGTCACCGATGAACAACCATTTTACATATATGTGTTTAAATATAAAGTTATATTTTATTTTTAATTATGTACATGTGTTTGTCTGTATATGATGTACATATGAGTTCAAGTGCCTGTAGAGACCAGAAAAAGGTGTGAGAAAAAGTCCAAGTTACGGTAGTTATGAGCCACCTAACATGGGTGCTGGGAACCAAAACCCCATTTTCCGAAAGAGCAGTGTACATTTTTAATCACTGAGCATCTCTCCAACCCAAGAAACATACTTTTTTTTTCTTCTGAGACAGGATTTCTCTGTGTAGCTTTATGCCTTTCCTGGAACTCATTCTGTAGCCAAGGCTGGCCTCAAACTCACAGAGATCCGCCTGTCTCTGCCTCCCAAATGCTGGGATTAAAGGCGTGTACCACCACCACCACCACCACCACCACCACCACCCATCTTTATTTTTAAAGTCAAAGCCAATCCTGTTCACCAGTAAGTGTGACGTCATTCCTCTGAAAACCCTCTTGTACCTCTTTTGCAGATGCTAGGGTAAAAGGCATCAGGAAACACCGTCCCAGCCTGATAGGCGTCCTGGTGTTCTAAGAGTAGCTGAGGAAGAAGAGAATGCAGGCATTAGAGGGCAGGGACCAGCAGGCTGGGAGAAGTCAGCCCCGTGCATTTGTAGCTATGAGAGTCTAGAACCATCCTGGACAAGGGCAGCGTGAAGGGAAACGTGGGCAGGAGCAACTGTTAAAAGCCCAGGCATACTTTACCAGAGTACAGTAGGTAGCATATAAAACTTCAGGCTCTTTCCTACATGACAGGCCTGTTTAGACAGTAGCAAAAACTGTGTTTAATGTTACTATCTTCCATTTTCTATTTCTGTTTCTCTAATGGAGTAGAATCCCCCTAAGACGATTTTAAATTTTTATTTCTTTGTATGTTTTGGTTTTCTGACACAAGGTCTCCTGTGGCCCAGCTGGCCTGAACTTGTTATGGAGCCAAAGATGACCTCGAACTCCTGAGTCTCTTGCCTCCATCTCTGGAGTGCTGGGGTTACAGGCTTGGAACAGCCACCATACCTGGCCTTCCCTAAGACTATTCAGCTGATCCAAAATTGGTTTAGGACAAGACTTTTAATGATCTACAGTGAAATAAGAAAAATACAGACACACACACACACACACACACACACACACACACACACACACACACGTCTGTGATTTAACACAAATGTATAAAGTAGCAACAACAAACTGCTGTGTTTGGTTATGTGCAGGGTTATATCTCATGGGCTTTAGTTCATCCTTCGTCCTTTCCTTCCTCCCTCTCTCCCTCCCTTCCTTCCTATTTCTATTTTCCCTGTGCTTTAGAAAGTTACAAAAATATTCTTTCCCTTTGAAAATGATGTGACAGCGGATAGCAGGGTTTTTCTCTAGAACGTCTTTGTTGAACTTGCAAGCTCAGACCAGAGGCTAAGAAACAGACTGAGTCTCCAGCGTGCTTGGCATGGCCCCAGCTCTGCCATGGAGCCCTCCTGCTTCTCTCACTAGCTTGGAAGCCTGCAGGTTTTCTGCAGCAGAGATGCAGAGGCTCCTGGTGGCACACCAGCATTGCTCACAGGCAGAGCACAGGACACCAGGTCCACCGGGAACACAGGCTGAGGTTACAAGAGCCTGTAACTAGCGCTCAAGATGGATTTGCATTTTCCTCAGCAAGACTGTTGAAGTCTGTTGAATCTGCAGCTAGCCAGCAGGAGAGTGGCTGTGACAACCAGCACACAGGCAGTTTCTAGTACCACTGTTTTGCATGTTGTTCCTGGAGGCCTTTCTAGACATTTCTAGACACCGCTGGAGCTGTTCCTCTGACTCTCACACAGGTAGGACAGCCAGTTCCTTAGCTCCTGGCTTTTACAATTGTTTGTTTGTTTGTTTTGTTTTGCTTTGTTTTTGTTTTTCAAGACAGGGTTTCTCTGTGTAGCTTTGTGCCTTTCCTGGATCTCACTCTGTAGACCAGGCTGGCCTCGAACTCACAGAGATCCGCCTGGCTCTGCCTCCCGAGTGCTGGGTTTAAAAGCCTGCACCACCACCGCCCGGGCGCTCCTGGCTTTTAATCCCTCTCTGTCTACGCTAGATCAAGGGGCTTCTGCAAAGGGGCCGTGAAGGACACAATCCACAGTCAAGTTTGGTGGTACAATTGTTTTCTTTTTCAAAAAATAAATTTGATGTATTATTATTATGCATGTGTGATATGGGTGTGTGTGTGTGTGTGTGTGTGTATGTGTGTGTGTGTATGTGTGTGTGTATTCACCTGTGTGGATGAATGTGTGCTACAGCATGTGGAAGCAAGAGGGCAACTTTCAAGAGCAAGTTCCCTCCATCCCCATGGATCTAGAGCTCAAACCCCGGTCATCAGCCTTGATACAGAGTACCTTTACCCAGTGAGATATATCACCAGCCAAACAAATAAATAGCAAGATTTAGAGACAGTTCAGTGGTTAAAGGCTCTTGTTGACCAGAGTTCAATTCCCAGTACCCCCATCAGGAAGCTCACAATTGCCTGTAACTCCAGCTCCAAGAGATCTGATGCCCTCTTATGGCCTTCACAGGCACGTGCTCACATGTGGCACACATACAAACACACACACACACACACACACACACACACACACACACACACATAAATTTTTAAAAAGCATAAATAATCTTATCAGCTTCTGGTTTAGGAGCTTGATGTGTGTTAAGCCTTTCTTACATATCAAGGGGAAGGTAATCATTATAATAAGCCATTATCAGACATAGGCAATTAACAGATGAGGCAACAGAAAAATTTCTACTCTCTTGAAATATATTGAACCTTATTAATAAGTTAATAATTAAAAGGCTCAGTTAAACCTAGAATGAAATACCTTTTGTGAGACAGGGTCACTCCTAACCTAGGCTTGCTTTGAGCTCACTATATAGTCAAAGGAGACCTTGAACTGTCTTCAGCCTCCCAAGCGCTGGAATGGTAGGTGTTTACCACCCTGCCCAGCCCAATTTTGCTAGCAAGGGGGAAAAGAATAAAAAGTAAACCATAAAAACAAAACCTCTATCAAATCTGAATATTTATCAAAATTTCGAGTAAAACACAAAAGGAATTAAGGCTGTTTGTGTTTACGTGTGTACTATGAAGTACATACACATGAATGTGATTTTTGTTCATGCTTCCTGACTCAGACCTTCCTCCAAAAGTGGAATGTAAAAACTAGAATTTCCCTGCCCCAGGTAGGTCCCAGAAACTCAAACTTAAAGGTGGGGACATTTTGGCCTGAGTCTAGCCCTAAAGAAATGTTACCCTGTCTGATAGGGAAGGACAGTTGAGCAACACTTGCTGGGCTTCCCCATCCATGATAGGAATGTTAAATCAGACTCATTGATGATGCTGTCCAGCTTCAGGCCACACAATGACACCTCCGTAGAATTCCAGAGAACAAGGCTACATTTTATGGACAGCTGGGTACAAAAAAGCTTGAAAGAATGTAAACAATACCTCATCCTGAACCAGAGAGATGGCATGCACCTCCCCGCAAAACACACACAAGATAGATAAATATAATAATAATAATAATAATAATAATAATAATAATAACAACAACGTATTTAAAGAACTCATTGTGAAACTAGGAGGGGGCAGCCCCAACACAATGGGGAGAAAGTGCTTGTGTTTGGGACCTTTCCAGAACTTGCTGCATGCTGTGAGAGCCAAAGTTACATTTTAAGTTTTAATTGCTATGCCTTAGAGATCCATGAAACAAAAAAGATGCCTCTAATCTACAAGCCCCTTGCCCAAGGACAGATAGTTCCTGAAATGCTGGAGGCTACTGTTTATGGGAGATTACAAACCACATGTTCCTGAAGTGCTGGAGGCTACAGTTTATGGGAGATCACAAGCCACATGTTCCTGAAGTGCTGGAGGCTATTGTTTATGGGAGATCACAAGCCACATGTTTTTCACTCCCCTAAACACGTTTGTTTGACCCATCTGCACCAGATGTGCTTGATCACCTGCAGGTGGGACGTTCACAAGCAGGAAATAAGTCAGGATGTACACTTGCCCCTGATTGGATATAAGCTGGAGGTACATCAGGATACATGCTTGCCCCTGATAGGACCTGATGGGAAATACTTAAGCTACTGTAAAACTTTATTTGGGGCCATTTTTTTTTCTGGGAAAACAGAGATGGACCTGGCCAATATTTAATTAAAGCTTGTTTCCAATTTGGCTTTGAACTGTGGTAGTGGTCTTATTCTCGATTGATAGAATTAACAATGCCTGTCTGTCCACCTGCCTTTTTTTACATTTAGTTATTTGTGCATGTGTGCCATACTCCATATGTAGAGGTGAGAGAGCAATTTTCAGAAGTATGTTTTTTTCCCCTTCCACTGTCTGGGGTGTAGGGACCAGATTCAGGTTGGCAGGCTCAGCAGCAACCACCTTTACCTGCTGAGCCATCTCATCAGATCAATGATCTGAGTCAGTTCTGATGTCGCAAGAGATTGCTGACCACTGCTATCAATGTCAGTCTTTAAGACTCATCTTTGTCACAAATGTTAAGTATTACATTGTTTATTATCATTGTTATGATTACCATACAACTAGGAGCAGTGCATAGGGACACAATGGGTTAAACGGACTTCAGGATGGCCACAGGTGGCCCATCATACAGTCCTACAGGTGAGAGGAGACACAGAAATAGCACACTTCTTCATAAAGACCTCTGGCTTCTGAGTTCAGGCTGAGGCTACAACTCTTATCTAGAACATGTATGGCCCTGGGTTCAGTTTCCAGTGATACACTCTAGACACACACACACACACACACACACACACACACACACACACACACCACAGAAAGAGACAGAAACAGAGAGAGAGAGAGAGAGAGAGAGAGAGAGAGAGAGAGAGAGAGAGAGAAGGAAAGAAAGACTTCCTGCTCTTCCTTCTGATGATAAAGATGTGGACAACACACAGTGATAAAAAGTAGAAAATGAATGAGTGATTTCTCTCAAGTAAGACCTCTCTTTATAAGAAAAAAATTATATAAAAATTATTTCACCGGGCGGTGGTGGCGCACTCCTTTAATCCCAGCACTTGGGAGGCAGAGCCAGGTGGATCTCTGTGAGTTCGAGGCTAGCCTGGTCTACAGAGCTAGTCCAGGACAGGCTCCAAAGCTACAGAGAAACCCTGTCTCAAAAAAACAAAAAAAACAAAAAAATTATTTCAAGGGCCAGGGATGTAGTTTACTAGTAAAGCTATTGCCTAGCATGCACGAGGCCCTGGATTCTATACCAAATATTGCAAAAAGCAAAGAAACAACATGTTTTCAAATTATGAATTATATTACCTAAATATTTAAATTTTAAAATGTTTAAAATTTAAATAAACATATATATTTGTGGGTTTTTTTGTTTGTTTGTTTGTTTTTCTGGAGCTGAGGACCGAACCCAGGGCCTTGTGCTTGCTAGGCAAGTGCTCTACCACTGAGCTAAATCCCTAACCCAACATATATATTTGTATACATACATATATAATATCTGAGTGGCACTGGAGGAGATGTGTACCTTTTAACCACAATGTTAGTTTTATAAAGATATAAGGACAACTCTTAAGATTAAAGATATGTTTAGACCTTTGTTTGACACCCACAGAGGGAAATGTATGTACAATCAACAGAAATCCAGAAACTCCCTACCTCTTTGTAGTTAATGAGTCCATCTTGAAGCTGAAGAAACTCCAGAGCCCTATGTCCTGAAAGAAATGAATACCATACGAGCTAAGTTCAACTGTACTTACCAGAGATCTTATTTTAAAAGATTTCTTTTAAATTGTGTGTGTGTGTGTGTGTGTGTGTGTGTGTGTGTGTGTGTGTGTTTATATGTACATGAAAACTCATGGAATCTAGAAGAGGGCATAGTATCCCCTGGAGCTGGAGTTACACACAGTTGTGAGCCCTCCAGCATGGGTGCTTAGAAGTGAGCTTGGGTCCTCTGCAAGAGCAAGAAGCACTTTTACTTGATGAACCATCTCTCTAACCCCGCAGAGATCATTTTTTGAGGAAAAGAGAATTTTTCAATTGCAAACTATGGAGAAAACTGGAAATAAAAAAGTAAGGTTGTATTCACTTGAGGTTTTCTTTAAAACCAAAAACCAAACTGTTATTGGTTTGTTTGTTTGTTTGTTTGAGACAAGGTCTCTCTGTTTAGCCCTGACAGGATGAAACTCTGTAGACCACACTGGCTTTGAACTCCCAGAGATCCACCTGCCTCCTCCCAAGTGCTAGGATTAAATGCATCTTTCACCACGTCTGGCTAAGGCATAACTGTTCCAAAAATATTTATATTATATTATTATATTAACCGTAACTGTATCAGAATACAAATCAAACTTGAATGGCGATTTAAAATTTCTTCTTAACTAACTATGACCTTGGACAAGTTACCTAACACTGTAGACCTCAGTTCCGGCCTCTGTGAAATGAAAACAAAATGCTACCTTACATGTTGGCTGAGAGAACCACAGAAAATAAATACTGAGTGAGGACAGAGTAACAGTCATTTGGGAGGAACTTGGGAAACAGAAACTATCATGGTATTTGCCTCAGAACTAAGTAGATAAACCTAAACACAAAATACAAGAAAAGTTCAAAGCATAGCTAACAAATGATCCTCAAGTGCAATTCATGATTGAAATAATTCAGAAGGACGAGGTTACCTCGGAAAGTTGCCTATTCCATCCTCTACACACAGACACATAGAGATCCAACCTGACCTTACCATCAGAGAAAGGGCTGACCTTCCTGGGAACACACATTCAGTGGCAACACGTTATTTCTACTGCGAATCACATTCACTTTTTTAAAGATTTATTTTTATATATATGTATGGAGTTCTGCCTACATCTATGTCTATGCACCACATGCATATGGTGCCTTCATAGTCCAGAAGAGGGCGTTGTATCCCTAGAGTATAGACAGTAGTGAGAGGTCATACGGGTGGGTGTGCTAGGAATCAAATCCAGATCCTCTAAAAGAGCAATCAGTTTTATTAACTGCTGAGCCATCGCTCCAGCCCTGAATCACATCCATCTTTTTTAAAGTCATATATCAATTAAAAAAAACCCACTCCTCTATTATATTTATTGACACCCTAACAATCAAGTCATAAACCATGCAAATAATCCAGACGCAGGATTCCAGTGTTTTCCCAACACAAACCATTGAACAAGGATAACTCTAATAACGAGTTGACATAAATATCAATCTTCCACTCAGGTCTCACATAACAACTGAAAAAAATGAACCAGCTATATCATCTAAGTTGTTGGTAAATATAAGTTGGGATTTCAGTTGCCTTTTATATGAAAAAATCTTAGAATTGGTGCAGGTTTTATTTCATGTATGTCTGTAGACATAGATCATTTTTTTTGAAAAGGGGTTTCACTCTGTCATCCAAGCTGGCCTAGAACTCACAATTATCCTCCTGCCTCTGCCTCCCCATTGCTGGGACTACAAGTATAAGCTACTACAACCTGATTAGGTATTTTTAAATATCCATTAGAATTTACCTATCCATTAGAAACCAACACAGAAACTCTGAAGGGTTTTGTTTGTTTGTTTGTTTGTTTGTTTGTTTGACTCCAAAGATTTTTAAAAAGTTATTCTCATTTACCTGTATTCCCTTTGAGCTTCTGTTGCTTTAGAGTTGGAAAACCCTTCAGAATTCATTAGCTTGCCCTCTCCCAGCTTAGTGGGACACACAGGCACCATGGGTTGCTCAGAACCACATACCTAGTTTACAGCAGGACTGTCTAATCGCTGAGAGGGTCCCTTTCCCACTGCTTCCTGACTCTCTTTAGGTAGTAATGTTGGATAGAAAGAACGGCAGACTCACGGTCAAGACACGAGCGAGCCAGAAACGGTAGGATCCATTTCCTCATCTGCAAATCCAGCCCTCTGTGTCCCTTTCACTGGCAACTGTGATCTTAGGGTCCTGCCTGCCATGGCTCAGAATCTAGATTTCCTTTGCAATGGTAAATGTTCCTATTATATCTGTAACCTTGTCACTCTTTGTAACTAATAGAGGTGGCATAAGTATTAAATAATGTCATCCTCATTGAAATAAAACTAAGGGCATCAAATCTACCTAAAATTAATCTTAAAATCACTGTAGAATGCACTCCTATTTTAATTGTATAATGAATTGTCTTATATTCTCCACATGTTAAAAAATTTCATAAATACATTTCATAAGAAGCAAATCCCTTTGTTAGGAGAGACCCACACACATGCTTAGGATGGTAGCTATGTAAAGTGATGAGGGCTTTAATTAGATTATCAACGTATCACATCACATATCTTAAATTTATACAATTTATTCTTGTCAATTATACCTTAACAAAGCTAGAAAAGGTAAATCTAAAAAACCCGCCTGTTTTCACTTATCTAAATCCACTATCTATGTCCTACTTTGATTTCTGTTTCGGAATTAAACACCATGACCCAAAGCAACTTGGGGAGGAAAGCTTTTACTGGCTTACACACCCCAATCACAGTCCTTCATTGAGGGAAATCAGGGCAGAAACTCAGAACAGGAACTTGGAGGCAGGAACTGAAGCAGAGACCATGGAGGAACAGTGCTTGCTGGCTTGTTTGCTCATAGCTTGCTCAGCCTGTTGTATTATACACCCAAACATCTCCTGCCCACAGTGAACTGAACCTCCCCCATGAACCATGAATCAAGGAAATGCAGCACAGACTTATCTACAGCCTAATCTGACAGAGGCAATTGTCAGTTGAGAGCCCCTCTTCCCAGAACTGTTGAGTTGACAATGACTAGCCAGCACTAGATAACAAGTGTACTCTGGATCACTCTGCCTCTGCCTCCAAGGTCAGGCACACTGGAGTGGGTGGCCTTCTCCTGCAGAACTCCTAATGCTAAGCTGGACTCCTGTAATATTAACAACCACCCAGCTTCATCAGTTGCCTTAACCTCCCTGAAGCCAAGCACCTTAATGCCCATAGGTAGCACTTAACCCCTGAGAAATAATTTAGGTCAGTGATGGAAGTGAGGGTGGACCTCAAAGCTCAAATGATGCATCATGCTCATAAGAACCATTAACAGCCACTTGACTCAGGGACCCATTCCCATGGCCATACTTGGCCCTTTCCATCTACCTGGAAATGCCTGTCCTTAGAAGTGTAAAAAGCAACAAAAATAATCTCACACCCCTGCCGTAGCACCCACAGTCCTTCTCTCCTAGTCCTGTGACTTTCTTCAGATCCTTGCTACCCTGCCAGAACACCCAGTGGCCTAGCATAAAGGGCCTTGGCTCTCTTACCTACCTATCCCTCCACCAAGCCCACCTGCCACTTCCTAGCCCTGGACACGTCCAATCTTGCCTCTCTCTTCTCCACTGTCAGGCCATTTCCCACAGCAGGGAGAATTGTGCCAATATATGGAATAGATCTTCAATCTCTTTCTCAAGCTTACTGACAGATTCTTGTCCTTTTAATAACACACACAGAGGGGAGGAGAGATGGCTCAGTTGTTAAGAGCACATACTGCTCTTGATGGGGACATAATTTGGTCACCAGCACCCATGTTGGGTAGCTCATAATTGCCTGTAATTCCAGCTCCAGAGTGGTCTGATGCCTCTGACCTCCAAAGGCACCTGTATGCATATGCACATACCTACACACAAAAACTTAAAACTAATAATCTTTAAGAACTAACACAAAGGGCCAGGAATGATGCAAAACACCCACAATCCCAGCATTCAGGAGAGGTAGGAAGATCCCCTCAACTTGGAGACCAGCCTGTTCTACACAGTGATCTCCAAGTCAGCCAGAGCTCCATCAGGAGATCTTGTCTCTAAAACCCACGGAAAGACAGAGAGATAAATAAGGCCCAGTACTTACCTATTTCTACATGTGTTGAGAGGCCACAAGCTGAACTTCTAGAGCAGAAAAAAGACAGCAGGAGCAGCAGGCCAGACCACAGCCTGCCAGCAGACATGTTGTTATTTCTCCCCTGGCTGCTCTGCTAATGTGGAGACAATCCAAGCTGTAGCCAAACTATGACTCCAAAATCCAGATACAGACTCCGTGTGTTCCCTCTACACAGGTTACTGACACAGGAAACCAAGCCTCGTTTCAAAATAGTACTGTTTTCCAATCAAGTCCACGGATCAACTACTGTTTAGCTTTTCCAGAACAGCAAACAGACACCTGGGAGGGGAGAGAAAGCAATCTGATGGATCTACAAAGCCTGCTGATAGAGGCTTTATCATCTCAGCCACCTAGACTTTCCCTCAACACACAATTTCACAGCAAACCAAACTTGCCTTCAACTTGCCTTCAACAAGATACTCGCCTGTGCCAGCTGATGGTCACTCTATTAGACTGCCTCCTCGTCTTGGACATCCTCTGCTCACACTTAACAGAGTTTCCTCATCCTCCCAAGCTCCAAGTGCATGCTGGGAAAGCTTTTATGGTGATCACCTAGAACCAGCTTCTCTTTTTATATTTGGCAACAGATACTGACACTTGTCTGTGTTACACAACCCCAGCCACTCCTGGCCTTCTCCTCTGGCTCTTCCAACAGGACTTACCTGAGATGTGTTGCAAGGAAGGATTCCTGCAGCCCAAAGATACTGACTGCACCTGGGAGGTGGAGGCAGGAAGCAGATTAGGGCAAAGAGACAAGGGTCTGGACAATGCTGGGCTCAGGACACACTCATCATGAAGTAGCCGATCAGCAACAGGCAGAACAAGAGAAGCAATTCAGGTCACTCATGGACAGAAATGATGGTGATCTTAACTCCCGAACGATGCATTGTAAGTGCTGAAAGCCGCAGCGCGATCCCAAAGGACTGGAGGAAACAGCGTTCACTCTCAGGCTAAGCAAGGGGAAGAGATGAATGAACAAAAGACCGCATAATTTGAGTCGGCTGTCTGCCAGGCAGCCTTTGTTTTGTAATCTTAACTCAGCCCCATTTAACCCCCAAGAGATGAATTCTGTAGTTCTCCTCGTCTAGGGACACTGGCCCTGACTACTTACTACTTTTAAGCCACAAGCAAGAAGTCAGTGTTTTGTTTTGTTATGTTTAATTTGGCTATCAGGGTGTTTATAAACTTACACCGCCTTGCTTGCTTTTGGTTTTGTCAATGGGATCTCATGGATGCCAGAATAGCTCTGACCTTATTAGGTAGCCAAGGATGACTTTAAATTCCAGATTCTCCTGCTTCTACCTCCCAGTGTTCCCACTGAAGTTATGAGCCAGGATACCTAGCCAGACTTAACTTTTTTTAAGTCAGTAAATTCACATACAAATCTAGAATTTTAGCTCTCTATACAAAAGAAAATAAAACCCCAAAGAACTGACTTCCTGACTCAACATCCCTCCTGACATGACAATCAACTGAGGTGGGAACCAGTTGTCCCTTCAACGAATATGCCCTCCTCTGTGTCTTCTTGACCTAACCATCCACACAATCTGGGGGGTGGGGTGGGGTGGGGGTCTGCCAGACCACTCTGCCTGCAGAAGTCTGAGGTGGTCCCCTCTCATTCTGATCCTCCTAAAGTCTGCAGGTGAGGTGGTAGTGACGATAAACTGGTACTTTAGTAAACTTAGGAGCACCCAAGAAGGGCCAATCAATAACAGAAAATCGGGTGTGGCTGCTGACACTGTAATCCCAGCACTCTAGAGGCTGAGACAGGATGGCGTATAGGAGTTGGAGGCTAACCTGGACTACACTGAGACCTTTTCTTAAAAACAACACAGCTGGCAAGATGGCTCTGTGTCTAAAGGCACTTGCTGCCCAGCCTGATGACCTGAGTTCAATACCCAGGGTGCACGTGGCGGAAGTAGAGAATTGATTTCCCCACTCATGTACACAAGTAAATAAATGTAATAACAACCTTAAAACAACAAAAAAGAGAGCAGAAAGAGGACTGCCACGGATCACCAGAAAAAAATCCTGCCTAAAAGGGCTAAGCAGATATCAGAAAACCAAGCCAGAGCACCGGAGAAAGGTTAGAATGGGTTCCATTTACTAACCAATACTAATCTCAGATTTCTTGTGTATTTTATACATTTCAAGGTTAGAATGACTACACACACACACACACACACATACATACATACACACACACACACACACACACACACACATTGCAATAAAAAGGAAGGAATTCCTCACTTAGTACAATGTGATGGTTATGTGATACTATTGTTTTGAGTTTTTATAAAGTTTGTGTTATTTTGTAACCATGAAAACAGGATTACATGTTTCTCTTAAAGGTATGACTTTAAGAGAAGGCTAATCTATAGTTCTCAGTATCAAGAAAACTGCCTGAAATGCTGGGGAGATGGCTTAGTCTTTAAAACACAAGCATGAGGTCCCAAGTCCCAATCCTTAGCATCATGTAAAAGCCAGGCACAGTCTTGTGCATCCATAACCCCAGTGCTGGGGAGTCAGGGGCAGGCAGATCCCGGAAGTTCATTGGTCAGCTAGCCTAATTAAATCGGTGAGCTCTAGGCTCAGTGAGAAACCACATGCAAGTTATTAAAATACGCTTCTGCTTCTCTGTGACTCGGAGATAATGATAGTTTCCACCCTATGGGCCATTGTGAACATCAGATGAGGAAATATACAATGCATTGGGGGGCGGGGCACGTTTTGAGACAGCGTTTCTCTGTGTGGTTTTGGTGCCTGTCCTGGACTCATTCTGTAGACCAGGCTGGCCTTGAACTCACAGAGATCCACCTGGCTCTGCCTCCCAAGTGCTGGGATTAAAGGCATGTGCCACCACTGCCCGGCTACAATGCATTTTTAATGGAGATTAGTATACAGTAAGTATATAATATGTTCACAACTATTCTTCAGAAAGAACTTTCCCACTCAAATTCACTATGGATTTCTATTATTTTTCCTCATTGATTCCTGTTTTGTTTGGGTTTTGTAGTGCAGAGGATCAAATCCAGAGTTTTCTTCATTCTAGGCAAATGTCCTACCACTGAGCTACAGCCCAAACCCACTTATTGATTTATTTTTAATCAAGAAAAAGACTTTGCACTCAGGTAGTCAGTATAAGATCATTTCTAAAAATTTAAATATGGATATAAAGCAAAATGGGATGAAGGCTGTGAAATGAAAGCGGGTCTTCATGTGCAGATAAATGAGGTGCAATGTTTTTTATAAGGCACACATGACTTTAGGCTGTTCTCAAACTCCCTATGTAGCTGAGTTATGCCTTGATTTCTTTTTAATGTGTGTGTGTGTGTGTGTGTGTGTGTGTGTGTGTGTGTGTGTTTATCTATGAGTTTGAATGCAGGCGTACCTGTGGAGGTCAGACAAGTTTCAGGACACACGGATGGACACACACACAAACACACACACACACACACACACACACACACACACACACACACACACACACTTTGTTGAGGCAGGGTTCCTCTCGAGGCAGGGTCTGCTTCTCTATTCCAAGCTCACTGGTGCTCCCAGTTGGCTTACCTGCCTTCACCTCCCATCTTGCTATTAGAGCGGGGGAATCGGCAGACATGTGCTGCTGCATCCCCCTTTTTACGGTTCTGGAGATTGAACTTGGGCCATTAAGCTTGTGAGGCAAGCATTTTTACCCACTAGGCCATCTTCCCAGCCCCTTACCTTGAGTTCTCAAACTCTTTGCCTCTACCTCCCCACACTGGGAATGCAGGCATGAGCCACCAGGCCCCGCTTTAGTGTCCAGACTACAGCAGCTTATTTCTCCAGGACATATGTCACTGCCACTACAGGACCATGACAGCAGCTGGGGCAGAGGGTGGACAAAGCCAGAAACTTAGAGAGCCTTAGAGATAGCTCAGCAGATAAAGGTGCTTGCTGCCCAGTCCAATCCCTGGGACCCACATGGTAGAAGGAGAAGGTTCTCCCAAATTCTGGCAACCCTCCCCGACCTTCACACAAATAAATAAATTTTAAAAGCCAGGAACTGGAAACTAATAGTGCCCAAGAACATAAGGAGGAAAGGGAAAACCCCGCCCACCCACTCCTACCCCCACACTCCCACCCCCACCCCACCGCCACTCCCCACCCCCACACCCCCACTCCCAGTGCATTTCTCCCATGGGTCCTAGTGAGCATACCTATCAAGATCTAGGAGCCGCCAGAGAAGTAAGCTAGGAGGCTGGAGAACATTGTTCCCACTCCAAACGGGAGTGGGGGGGGGGGGTCTCTGGCGGGGCACAAAACAGTATGGGAAACGGGGAGCATCACTTCTCAGACTACAGGGACTGTTGCCTTGGTGAGCTCCCTCCTTCAGCAAACAAGTAAATACATGATGATTTGACTACTGCGTTGGTGTGAAGATAATATAGCAGGATTATACCCAAATCGGGGTTTCTTTTCCCTTCTCACTTTAAAAGAAATAAACAGAGAGTGCTAAGATCCTAGGTAGGCAAGTCAGCTGAGAAGGGGGACAGGAAGAATTTCAAACAGCTTCTCAAGCCAGGGTGGTGACACAGGCCTAGAACCCCAGCACTCGGGAGACTGGCGAAGTGGATTTTCTGAGTTCAAGGCCAGCCTGTGCTATATAGTGCCTTTGAGGTCAGCTTTGGTTACAGAATGAAATCCTGGTTTTTATTTCTGGTTTGTTTGTTTGTTTGTTTGTTTGAAGTTAGAGAGAGAGGGTGGGTGGGGGAGAGAGGAAGGGAAGAGGGAGGGAGAGAGGGAGAGAGGGAGAGAGGGAGAGAGGGAAAGGGAGAGAGAGAGGAAGAGAGAGGGAGAGGGAGAGGGAGAGGGAGAGAATAAATCCTACACTGGAGCAAATAATTCAGGACTGGAACCTGAGATACACAGCTGATTTCAAGTTTGTGGCCTACAGTGGTATGACCTGCTCTGAAGGAATGCCCAGAGAAGGTAGAATGGGCTGTCAGCAGAGCTCCCCCAGCCAGGCCAGCCAGCTTGTGATAGCACGTGAGGCCCTGCTTACCTTGACCCGGAATTCCCTCAATAAAATACAGGACAAAATAGTAAACAAACGAACACAGGCACATACATGTGCACACCCACCTACACGCACAATTAAATGCTGCTGTTAGATCTTCTGCCAGATGTGAGTGGCACAAGGCTGGGAGGCTCTGACTCAGCAGAAGACAAAGTCAACAGTTAAAAGGACATCCTAGGCATTTTGCAAATAGAGTATCCTAACTGGGGAATGTAGCACTTGCCTGTAATTCCAGAACTCTAGGAAGGAAGGCTGTGAGATGTAGGTCCTTCTACTAGGGTACACAGTAATATGTTTCCTCAATAATTATTTATTATTATTATTATTATTATTATTATTATTATTATTATCTTTTTAAAATGAAGAACCTATATGCTCTAGAAAGGCCAGCAAGACACTCTCACACAATTTATAGTAATTGAGCATGAGAAAATGTTTAATCTTGGGATCTTAAAATAATGCACAAGGGGGCTGGCGAGGTGGCTCAGTGGTTACGAGCGCTCTCTGCTGTTGCAAAGGTCCTGAGTTCAATTCCCAGCACCCACATGGCAACCCACAACTGCCTGACGCCCTCTTCTGGTGTGCAGATGTATATGCTGACAAAGTACCCATATAAATGAATGAATGAATAAAGAAATAAATCTTTAAAAAAATGCACAATGTTGAGTTGCATTTGACCCCACAAATTCCGAGCACAGACCTGCTATTTTTTTTTATCCGAATTAACTTGGGGTTCCTTGCTGCTGTAGAGTCTGGCGCACAGGTGTAACAGGAGGATGAAGATGCTGTTTAAGGTGACCGCGCCATGTTCAGTCCTCACACTCTTGTTGACACTTTTCTAAACAGGGGCTCACTAAGTAGCCCTGGTTGACCTTGAACTCACAGAGCAGCTCCTACCTCTGCCTCCCAAAATGCTGGGATTAAAGACATGGGCCTTGATTGCTTCCAGTTACTAACTGGCCAGACTTCAGCCTTGCTAGTTGCTTGACCTACAGCAGCTAGGACATACAGCATCCCAATCTACTTGCAAAGGCCCAACAGAGGAAATATGCATAAAAGCATCAAGAGGAATCCCTGAGCCTCACTTCGACACTGGATGAATGGTTGCCCCACATCCCAAGTGCTCAGGAGCGCTCTGCTCCAAATTCATGAACGGGATATGAAGAAAAGCATTCAAGGGGCAGACTGCTGAGTTGCACTTCGCCCCTCATTAAACAGTGGTTCCCAATCCCAGTGTTCAGGAGCTGCAGCATGTGGAGCCGCGATTTTAGCCTTGGTGCCATCTCTACACCGAGAGCAGATGGCTGGGGCTGGGGAACAGGGGAACAGAAGGTTCTCCTGTCACAATGAAGGCCTTAGAAATGGCAGGTGAGCGCCTGACAGCGGGAAAGGTGACTTATGTGTGCAAGTTCATCTTACTAGGAGTCTTTCCGCTTCGCAGGCCCTGGAGAAGGGCGCCCCGGGGAGGACAGGCCGGTTCAGGACCATGCAGCTCCAGGAGCACAGAGAGGGGGCGCTCTCGGCGTCCCCGCCATCCCCCGCCGCCGTCCCCGCCGCCCTGCGCGTCCCCGCCGCCGCGCTCCCACTTCCCCGCGACCCCTGAGCTCCTGCGAGCCCGCTTGCCTGTCCCTTACCTCTGTCGCCGCCACTGCGGGGCCATGGCGACCTGCTTTCTGCTGCGGAGTTTCTGGGCCGCGCGCCTGGCGCTGCCGCCTCCCGGCCGCCGCCTCCGCCCGGCGTCCGCAGGAGCCCAGTGTCGCAGCTACGCCCGCGGCCCCGCTGGCCTCCCCGCCGACCTGCTCCGCGGGGACAGCTTCGTGGGAGGCCGCTGGCTCCCGGCCCCCGCCACCTTCCCCGTGCAGGACCCGGCCAGCGGCGCCACGCTGGGCACCGTGGCCGACTGCGGGGTGCCCGAGGCCCGCGCCGCCGTGCGCGCCGCCTACGATGCCTTCTGCAGCTGGAAAGGGGTCTCGGTCAAGGTGAGAGCGCCGTCGGATGTTGGCTCCCGGCCTAGTGGGAGGCAGATACCCCAGGTGAAACCAGCCCGTGACACCCCCACCCCAGTTCGCCAGGGTACACAGTGCAGAAAGCCAGAGCAACAACAAAAAGAGACAAATAAGTTTGGAGCTTGGGGTCGGTGCCCACCACGATGTCAGATCCCCTGTTTTCATATCTCAAGTAAGAGAGACCGACAGGGGTGCATAATAAAAGTGAGCTGAAAAATGTTAGCCCACGTGTATGTGTGTGTGTGTGTGTGTGTGTGTGTGTGTGTGTGTGTGTCTGTGTACAGAAGGGGGAGGGAGAGAGAGCGCTGTATATGGGAGCTGTATGTAGGGGCTGTACATCTATCTGTATGTGTAGGCTGCATGTGTAGGAGTTGTGTCAAGGACACTGAGAAAGGATGTGTGGGCTTTGTTCAGGGGAGGGGAAAATCCAGGTGCATTCTCTGATTTTCAGTCTTAATGGGCATGGGCTGTCACTTGCTAACAGATGTGTGGACAATGGGGACAGATGGTAAGACAGAAAACTACTTCAGAAACAGTCTTCCTCCTCATTTATGATATTACACCTGCAGCCAGCTCCGTGAAATCATGGCTTCCCTATCATTCAGTGCCTCTCTGAAGATAGGTGCCTAGTGATAGGGGTACAAGCACCAGAGTCTGAACATCCACCCACCAGTGGGTAGTTACTGAGCACTGGCTACCTGTCACATACTTCTGGGGATGCTTGGAATGCTGAGTCAAAGAAAAAAGAGGGTGGGGGGAACGTGCTGGAGATATGGCTCAGCCATTAAGAGGCACTTGCAGAATTTCTGGGTTCAGTTCTCAGCCCTCCCATGGTGACGATTAACAGTCTGTAACTCCAGTTCCAGGGAGTCGCAGGTACTCAGAAGGTACACATGTGTATGTGCAGGCAAATGCTCATATACGTAAAATAAAAGTAAATAAATCTTTTTAAAAAATCCAGCCCCTTACAAAGCTCATGTGATATGTGTGTTTGGGGGATCCAAACTGCAAGCAATAAACACCTACCTCAGCAAGGAAGTATGCTGGAGGTGATGAGTAATGTGAGGGGAAAAGGCAGAGGCAGGCCCAGAGGTCAGAGGTCAGAGGGAAGGGCAAGGTACAGAACAGAGTGTGATCATGTGTACAGGTCTGTGAGGACAATGTCACAGCAAAGTACTGTTTGGGTGGCTTACGTGACAGAATCATGTCTCCCTGCAATTCTGGAGGCTAGAAGTCAGGGTTTGTGCTGACTAGTGTTATGTCAACTTGACACAAGCTAAAGTCATCTGAGAGGAGGGAGCTTCAATTAAGAAAATGCCGCCATAAGATCAGGTCATAGGCAAGTCTGTCAGGCATTTTCTTAATTAGTGATCAATGGGGTAAAGCCCAGACCATGGTGAGTGGTGCCATCCCTGGGCTGGTGGTCCTGGGTTCTGTAAGAAAGCAGGCTGAGCACGCCATGGGGAGGAAGCCAGTAAGCAGCGCCCCTTTGTGGCCTCTGCATCAGCTCCTGCCCCCAGGTTCCTGCCCTGTTTGAGTTCCTGTCCTGACTTCCTTCAATGATGAACTTCACTGTGGAAGGGTAAGCCAGATAAACCCTTTCCTCCCCAGCTTGCTTTTTGCTCATGGTGTTTGGTTGCAGCAATAGAAGCCGTAAGACCGAGGTCAAGATGGTAGCAGGCCTGCTTTCTCCTAAGGCCTCCCTTCCACGCGTGTAGGCATTGTTCTCGGTTCTGTCACCCTCACGTTCTTCTGGGGCCACTTGTTGACCTGTGATTAGCTGAGCTTAATCACCTCTTTAAACTTTATCTCCAAGCACAGTCTCATTCTGAGGCACTGATGAGGTGGGTCCAGACTTGAACACCTCACTCTTGGAGGGGACACATTTCCCCCTATTACATCAAGGTCAGTCTTCCTGAGGATACTAAGAGAGGTGAGGGGAAATCCTGAACAACTCAGGAACGCGGCTACTTGGCTTCCAGAACAGCAAGGAGGTGGCCCGTAGTGGACCAAGAACTGGGAAGACATGCAGGAAGCGGTCATAGAGGTGGAGGAGGATGGGGCTGCTTCAGTTGGGACCTGTGGACCACCCAAGGACTTCAGGTTTACTTTGACTGGGTGTGGTGGCGGGGGACTCCAGTCCTGGTGCTGATGGGAGATCTAGGAGGGCAGTGGTAGAGACAGACCTGTTGAGAGGAGTTATTGGCCTGCTTTTGTTGTTTGTTTTTGTTAATAAGGAAACTCCTGAGGCAGGCTAACTTTAAAAGGCAAATAATTTTGTTTTTCCTATGGATTTAGCTGGCAGAAATCCAAGATCAATAATAGCCTGTACTGTTTGGAGATCTGTGGGGCGTCCATGGTCAACAATCCCAAAGATGTAACCCATTCCTGGCACTGGGCTCTTTATTTGTTAGCCTGTGGTACCTAGTAAAGGCATTGCCATCTTGTTAGACAGTGACTTCATTTTAAATCTGTCTGTCTGTCTGTCTATGGAAGCTTCTACAGTAGAAGTCATAGGTTTCCAATGACTTTTTTTTTAAGATTTATTTATTTATTATGTATATAGAAGAGGGTGCCAGATCTCATTACAGAGGGTTGTGAGCCACCATGTGGGTGCTGGGAACTGAACTCAGGACCTCTGGAAGATCAGTCAGTGCTCTTAACCTCTGAGCCATCTCTCCAGCCCTCCAATGACTTTTTAAAAAAGAGGATTTTAGTGTCATTAAAGGCCATTGCTGGTGCTATTGGTTACCTCCTAGAACTTGATGGTAAGACCCATTGCCGAAGATATCGCATATTTGAGTCATAGGGCATGGAGGTATCGAGCTGGTCCTGATCTAGAAGCTTCATCTCTACTGGCTATGTCTGTCCTAGTGCTGGACAGTGTATGTACATGTGCTGATGGACTTTCTGTCAACTTGACACAAGTAGGGTCATCTGGGAAAGGGGAATCTTAATAAGAATATGATTGGCCTGTAAGCAAGCTGTCAGGCATTTTCTTGATTGATGTGAGATTGTGGGTGGGGCTGCCCCTGAGTAGGTGGTCCTGGGGTATATAAGAAGGTAGGATGAGCAAACCATGAAGAGCAAGCTAGTCAGCAGCACTCCTTCACAGTCTCTGTGTCAGTTCCTGCCTCCAGGCTCCTGCCTACAATTCTTGCCCTAACTTCCTTGGCTGGTTGACTGTAATGCAGAAGTGTAACATGAAATGAACTCTTTCCTCCCCAAGCTGCTTTTAGTCGTGGTGTTTTAGCACAGCAATAGAAATCGTAAGCCAGAAATTATTATTGCTGTGACAGACCTGGCCATGTGTTTTGGGAAGGACTGTGGTACCACTGGAACTTCAGAAAAGCTGTTGAATGCTCAGAGCTCACTGGGCTGTTCTGTAGGAGTTTGGAAAATAATGTTGAGATCCATGCAGATGATGGAGGACTGGCTTGTGAAATTCCAGAGGGAAATTTTAAAGTCCCTTAAGGACTCTATCAAAGCCATTTATGTTATTTTGAATGAAGAGCTCCTAAAGCAAAACGTTTGCTTTGCTGGGACAATCAATGCTGGTTAGCAGGAGCTGAGAAATTAGTGGTCACTAAAAAGAGGCCAACAAGCCAGGTGTAGTGGCACACACCTTTAATCCCAGCACTTGGGAGGCAGAGGCAGGAGGATCTCTACAGAGCAAGTACCAGGACAGCCAAGGCTAAGCAAAGAAACCCTGTCTCAAAAAAACCAGGAGACAGACAGAAAGACAGACAGCAGCAACTGGGAGATGAAATCTTCTATGAGTATTTCCTTGGGGTCAGCACACAGAGACTTACTAAAGTTGCTGAAAGCCAACTTTAGTAAGGTGTAAGAGTTACCCAGGTGGTACTGGTTTTGAGGGCCTTTGAAGGTTTTGAGGGGTCACTGAGAGAAGTTGAGGCTTGATGCTGTGTGGCAGAGCTGGAGTCCCTGAAGAAAGGCCAGGAAAACCATGCATGAAGGTGCAGCCTTAGAAGTCCCAGGATTGAGGGGGTCATGGAAAAAAGTTGTGGCTTGGCACCGTGTGGCAGGATCAGAGTCTCCCAAGAGAGCCCAGGAGAGGCGATTGGTGACGGGGCAGCTCACTTGCATCAGGACAACTCAGCGTTTTGGAGATGCCAATACGATGATAGGATGGCCACCAAGGACAGCAGCAGCTGTGCAGTGGTGCCAGCCTGAGTCTGTGAGATAAGCTGTGTGTGCTGTAGATGGCAGAGCTGGAGAAGTGCCACTGCCAAGTCCAAGACCATGAGCGCCAAATGTCTGGCATTGAGCTTTGCACAGTTGGACTTTGGTTTTCTCTGACCTGATTGAAACTCTGCCTGGGTCTTGCCTCTTATAATAAGAAGTATTGAACTTATTTTAGTTTTGCAGGAGCTTCCAGTTAAGAGACTTGGGAATTTTATAAAGATTTGGGATATTTAGAGAGACTCTGGGTATTTCAGAGAGATTTGGGGTATTTTAGAGAGAGTTTTGATGTTTTAGAGAGACTGGATGTTTTAAAGGAACTGAAAGTGTTGAATGTAAAAGTAGGAATGTTTTACTTTGTGATATTTGTAGTAACATGATATCCAAGAACAGCAAGAAAGAGAAGGCATGGCCTAAGTGTTGTATTTGTGTGTGAAGTTGACCAGGGGTCGATTGTGCTGGCTAACTTTGTCAACGTGAACAAGGTGGGTGGGTCATCTGGGAAGAAGGAATCTTAATCAGGAAATCCAATTGGCCTATGATTGATGATTGATGTGGAAGGGCCTAGCCTAGTGTAGGTGGTGCCTCCCTTGGGCACGTGGTCGTAGGATGTATAAGAGAGTAGGCCAAGCAAACTACAAGGAGCAAGCCAGTTAGCAGCACTCCTCCATGGCCTCTGCATCAGCTCCTGTGTCCAGGTTTCTACCTCCAGTTCATGCCCTAACTTCTTTTGATGATGGACTGTAAGATGAAAAAAGCCCTTTCCTCCCCAAGTTGTTTTTGGTCATGGAGTTTTAGCATATAACAGTAGAAACCCTAAGACAGCACATTACCAGAGGAGGAAAAGTCATAAGTCTTACCCAGCTGTGAACCCCACAAGCTACAATAACAACTGGCCTGGCAAGACATGCCCATGTACGAGTAGTAGCATGAACATTATAGGCAGAGCCAACCAGTTTCTGGTTGAATTTAAGCCCCACTCTATAAGATGAAACCCATACCTCACACCATTGTCAGACCAAGAACCTCTGGGAGAACCTACTTCTGTTATTCTGCTAAATGGGCATAATATTAAACCGATTCCTAATGACTTTGTGTTATACCCATAGATTAATGTGTCTTTCAACACTAATCAGAGAAGCTTCTATTTCTGTATAGATGGTGATTAACACAGAGACCAGCAAGTGGCCAGGGTGCAGAGAATAAAAGACTGCAGAATGTTCAGCCCTAACTGGGACATCTATATGGCATCCCTATGTTGCATCCCCCTCCTCCCAAAGCTCAGGGATCGTTTCAGAAGAGGGAGCAGAAAGACTGTAAAAGCCGTAGCTGGAGTATGAACACAAGGAAACAGTGTCTCTCAACCTCAACAGGACAGCTACATATACAAACAGAGTGATTGTGAGTACAGGCACAAGCCCTATGCAAGCCCAAGCTAGACCAAATCCCAGCAGAGAGGGGAGATGGGACTTTCATACCCATGCCTAACCACGGAGCTATTGCAATTGATAGCTGCTGGGAGAGGGGGAGTCAGTTTTCTTTGAGAGTTTTACCCCCAGTAAGTCAGCCACACTCCAGTGGAAGGCCACACATACAAGAATATATGGGGAGCACAAACTGGATTTGCTAGGTAAAGAAACAAAATAAGAGAACATAAAGTTGGGTGTGTCTGGGAGAATGTGATCAAAATCTGCATGAAATTCTCAAAGAATTAATAAAAAATAGATGAAATATTAAAAAATAAGTTTGCCATTTGAATCTATAATTATAATTAATGAATTAAGTTAGAATAACAGTTGTTGATTCACACACACACACAAAGTCTAATATCAGCTTGTCCTCATGGATTTGGCCTCTGGTAAAGACCCTAATGACGGATGACACCATGGTCGGGGCATGCCTGGTCATATCGAAAAATCTAAAGACAGATTCGGTGGTAGAGCTCGCTTTTCTAACAACCACCTTTTGGAAAAACTAACTCCAGGGCCATCAAGATAGCTCAGTGGGTAAAGGCAGTTGCTGAACACACCTGGGGACAAGAGTTCAATCCCCCAGAGTTCATATAAAGATAGAAGGAGAAGACCAGCTGCACGGGGTTGTCCTCTGGCTTCCACGTGTGCTGTGTGGCACCTAGGTGCCCTTTAATAACGGTGATAACAAAATATTAAAAATATATCTAACTCGTGTCCCATGAGTACTGCTTGAATCCCTTCTAAGGACACTCAGACTACAGAGTAGGTGCTGCCTTTTATCAGCACCACACTGAAGACTAAGCCTCCAGCACCGGCACCTGGGATTAGGGAGTTAGGGACACACTCAAACCACAGCCAAAGACATTGCTTGACTTAGGTCATGACGGCTCAAACTAGGTAGAGGTAGTGCCAAATGGTCCCATAAAGGATGTAGTTTAACGGAGAGCTGACTGTATTCACTGATGTATTATTAAGGGATGTATGGGAAAGGAATCAATTATGACCCCAGCAATTTTGGTCTGAGCAACTGTTAAGGGCAAAGTCAGCACCCACTGCTGGGGAAGGAGGTAAGTGGAGCAGTGTTGGGTGAGATATCAGAGCTCAGTCGGGACCCTTGCCTCTGAGATGATGAACTGTCCTCTAGATACCCAGGTAGGGGTCTGGATAGATGAGGTGGACTTTGAAAGTGAGCCTGGGCTAGAGCAGCAAATATTAAAGTCACACATGTAGGTGTTGCATGTGCACTCAGCTGTGGGGATGATGGGAGAGGAGGAGGGGCAGACCTGATCCCTGGACTCCCTAGCATCTTTTTACAGACTCACAGCAGCTCATGGTGTCACAGTGCAGGGGTACAGGGAACTTTTCTAGTCCTGTTGGTAGTTTGGCAACCAACTACCTGGTGTTAGGACCCCTCTGAATTGCCAAACATCATCCTGTTAATTTTCCAGGTGACCAAATACCTAGCAGAAACAATTAAGGATGAAGAATTAAATTTGGCTCACCATTCAGGGGGATTTGGGTCATGACGGTGGGAAAGGCATGGTGACACACTCCATGGTGGCTGGACCTCATGGTGGATCTCCACATGTGGCCATTAGACACCAGGAAGCAGAAAAGAGCACCAGAAGTGGGACCGGGCCGTAGATGTAACCAACCATCTTATTAAATAAGAAACATAGAAACATTGCAAAGAAGAAAGCCAAGAGATCAGAGCTAAGAGCCTTACCCGTCTGCTGCAGCTAGCCTCTTCAGCCAAGAGACCTACTTCCTGAGTGTTTGTCTTTATATAGACTTTCTGTTCTGCCTTCTCATTGGTTGTAAACCCAACCACATGACCGCCTCATCACTGCCTGTTTGTACAGACCTCCAGATCGTCTATGGTTGGTATTGAGATTAAAGGCGTGTGTCTCCAATGCTGGCTGTTTATCTTGACCACACAGAGCTCTAACTAACTCTGCCTACCAAGTGCTGGGATTGAAGGCGTGCACCATGAACACCCAGCTCTGCTATGGCTTGCTATTAGCTCTGACCCCCAGGCAACTTTATTTATTAACATACAAATAAAATCACATTTCAGTACAAATAAAATATCACCATACCGGGCAGTAACCCTGAAGCCCCCTCCTCTCCACTGTGACCCACCTCCTCCAGCCCAGCTGTACCTCTAAAAGGGCCACAGCCTTTCAAGACAGCGCCACCATCTAGGCACCAGGTGAACACACGTGAGCCTGTGGGGACACTTCAGATTCAAACCATCACAGCTCGAGAGGAAGGGAACTGATATCTATCAACAACCTCAATGCTAATGTACTAGTTTCCTAGATTGCTGCAAAAAAAAAGAGAGAGAGAGAGAGAGAAATCTCCACAAACGTAGCAACTTGTGGCAATGTGAGTTTTCTCTCATAGTTTTGAAAGTCAGAGGTCTAAAGTGGGTTGGCATGTTTTTGTTCCTCCTAGAAGCTCTAGGGCACAATTTGCTCCCCTGTCTTTTCCAGGTTCTAGACGTCTCCCACACGCCTCGGCCTGTTGCCCCTCTGAGGTTTGGTTTTCCGGTTGCATCAGGTCTCCTGACTCTGCACACTGTCCTGTTACTGTCACTCTCGTGGTCGCGCCGGGCCTACCTGGCCATTGATCCACGATCGCATTAGCCAAGTCCCTCTGCTGTCTCAGGTAGCTGTCACCAGTTCAGGGAGTAAGGCTGTGGGTAACTGAAGGCTGAGCGCTATGGCTGGTGCTTCCTAAGGGATGTGTTTAGTCTTTTGAAGGCCCTGTGAGGCGGACATGTGAGTCATGTTGTAGCTGAAGAGACTAGGTGAGTCTAGGGAAGGGCCTGGGATGGGAGCCCCATGTGACCATCCACTCTTCCGCCTTTCTGAAGCCCTGTTTGTGTGTCCACACGGCCCCATAGTTAGGGTGAACAGGCAATCTTTGAATTATTAGTCAAGTGAGGATTTTTCCACTTCATGATAGTTTAAGAGCCGTGCATTTTCAGTGGAATTGAGGCTTTTGATCTTTTCTTGAGCAAGCCATGCATGTGCAGTGGGGTCTCCCTTTTGATGCCAGGCTACAGCAGCAAGCCATGGCTTCCAGATAACTTGCTATGAGAGGAAGCTCTTGACTTTCCGCTGTTGCTGAGCTAGACTGCTCAGTTGCTCACTTGTGTTAGGAGCGCTTTCTCCTTGGGATGGTGTTGACTACCGGTGGGTTATTAGGACATAACTTCATCATAAATGGAGGGGTGTCTCTGTCAGCGTTCTACAGCTGCTGTAACAAGATGCTGCCAACCGGGGAGCTTAACAAACAAAAACATCCTGTCTTAGAGCTGAAGTCTAAAGCCAAAGTATTCCAACAGCAGCTCCTTCTGAAGACTGTGAGGGCAGGATTTATTCCAGACCTTTCTATATGGCTTATAGAGGGCTGTTTCCTTGTATTTATTCAGATAGTGTTTTCTGGATGTGTTTTGGTGTCTGTGCCCAAACACACACACCACATACATACACACACACACACACACACACACACTCACACTTTTTTCCCCACTATGTATTCTTGGCTGCCCTAGATCCCACAATGTAGACCAAGTTGGCCTTGAACTCACAGAGATCCTCTACCTTCTAAGTTCTGGAATCTAGAATGACACAAACCTCAGATATATATTCATCATTGAATTGATACAAGCTTGCTTCAAAATTCTGGGTCTAAGTAATCCTCCTGCCTCAGCCTCCTCCTTGGTTTTCTGGTAGCTTCTTCATACATGTGTGTCATTATAACCTACTCCAATTTGTCCCCTTCTGTCACTCCCTTGCCCTGCCAGATGCTCATCTCTTCTGGGAAGAGCACCCAGAGACAAGCCCAAGAGTGTTTCACCAGCTATTGAGACATCCCATAGCCTGGTGAAGCGGACAGTGAAAGTGAACTGTTCTGCCCGATGTGAGCTGTGCACACAGCCGGTGATTTGGGAGGGGGAAGGCTGTGGAGTGGCTTTCTTTCCCTTCAGTTCATTTGCTTCTGTCTCATTTCTTTTCTAGGAGAGGAGTTCATTGCTTCGTAAATGGTATGACTTAATGATGCAGAATAAGGATGACCTTGCCAAGATCATCACGGCCGAGAGTGTGAGTTCACAAGCTTGCTGCTGCCGCGAGGAAGAGTCCTGGGGTGGTTAGACCAGAGCTTGGTGGTGAGACAGCCAAGACTTCCCCTGGCTCTTGTCCTGCAGCTTAGAGACATTCGATCCTTCGATGACAAAGGGCCTGAGTGGTCATGGTGCCCAGAAAACACATTTGCTAAAACAAAATATATGTGTTCTAGTATATGTGTTACTAATTTGCGAAGAATAGATTTGGAGGGCTGGAGAAATGACTCAGCAATTGAGACCGTGCACTACTCTTGCAGAGGACCCAAGTTCAGTTCCCCAAATTCACATCGGGCAACTCACAACTGCCTATATCTCCAGCTCCAAGGGATCCAATGCCTCTGGCCTCTGTGGGCACCTGCACTCATGTGCACACACAGCCCCACAGACACATACAATTAAAAACAACAAAAGTAAATATTTAGGAACTAGGTCTGTTTGGAGCTATGAATAATGATTTTTTAATCATTCCAGTTTTTATTTATTTTAAGACTTATGCTATTATTTATTCATGTATATGTATGTATGTACATATGTGAGTGCAAATGAGGCCAGAAAAGGGCATTGAATCTCCTGGAACTGGAGTTACAGATGGTTGTGAGCCACCATATGGGTGCTGGGGTTCGAACCCTGGTCCTCTGGGAGAGTAGCCAGTGCTCTTAACCACTGAGCCAATTTTTTTCTTTTTTGAAATATAATATTGCTCGTTTATTTCCTGAGAATTTCATACATGTATACAATATATTTGTAGTCTATCAGTCTCTCCCTTCCCCCACTCCGACTCCTCTTGCACCCCTTCGACATGTCCCCTCCCAGTTCCATGTCCTCTTCATTTCACTTTTGGTGACCTTAGTCCAGATAGTGCTGGTCGTGGGCGTGAGGCCACACACTGGGGTTTGGGCAGCCTACAAGTGGCCACCCCTTTAGATAAAAATTCACCTCCTCCCCCACCAGCTATCAACTGCTTATATCTCCTAGCTAGCCATGGGAGCTTCTGGGCCCCAGTGTTGGAATTTTGACTGGCTTGATCTTGTGTAGTTTTAACTTCAGCTGCTGTGACCCAGTTATTTTCCTCTTTTAGCCCATTTTTAGTTTCCTCATTTTTTTGTTTTTGTTTTTTGAAACAGAGTTTCTCTATGTAGTTTTGGTGCCTGTCCTGGATCTCGCTCTGTAGACCAGGCTGGCCTCGAACTCACAGAGATCTGCCTGGCTCTGCCTCCCGAGTGCTGGGATTAAAGGCGTGTGCCACCGCTGCCAAGCATTCCTCATTATTTTTAAGTTTGTAAAATGTACCATTAGTTCATTCACAGAATCAGATTTCACACCATGATTTAACATTTGGGAAGCCTTAGAATATACAGTGCTCTGTGTCCACCCCTAACATATGCTGGTGACCCTTCTTACCTCCATCATTCCAATCCCTAAGACTTGCATCAAAGGTAGTCATTTCTCAGCAGCCTCTGAGCTTTGCAATAGGAACGACTTTCTCTTCTCACAGCTTGGAATAACTTAGAAACACAGAGCTGTGCTTTTCTTTTTTGGAAGACAATGCACATGACCTTTTCTGGTTTGATTTAGGGAAAGCCTCTGAAAGAGGCCCAGGGAGAAGTTCTGTATTCAGCCCTTTTCCTAGAATGGTTCTCCGAGGAAGCTCGTCGTATTTATGGAGATGTCATCTATACCTCTGCCAAGGATAAACGGGGGCTGGTCCTCAAGCAGCCCATTGGCGTGGCCGCAATCATCACACCGGTATGTGGCAAGACCAGCACAATCCGGGGTGGGAGCCCGGGTGGGATGGTGGGAAACGGCGTCTTCTTCCCAGTGAACAGGTGTGGCCGTCGTCCTGCTGGCTTTGCCACCTGCCCTTGGTTTCCTGATTCCTTCCCCAGAGGTAGAGGTGTGTTTCCACATTCTCCTTGACAGCGTCAGATGTAGTGGCAGAAGTGTAAGTACATGCTTTCCGGTGCCTTCAAAAACCAGGTGACCCGCAGAGGCTTTTCTGACTTGGCATAGAGACTCCATCCTGGCATTACCGAGCTCCTCTGCAAAGACCTTTGAAATTTTGTCATTTTTTTAGTGGACTTCAAAGGGGACATTTTCTCTTTATTATTTAGACCATTATTAAAGAAATGTTTACTTTGTGATTATCATCAATAGGAAAACATTTGTGCTTCTGTGGGTAGGCACAGGGCCAGGTTCTGGAGGTCCAAGGGCTACCTCTGCCCAGATGGGTTTGCAGTACACCCATTCCTCCCACCGGGCCTTCCTGGAGCGCCTTGGTGCCAGCTTCTCTCCAGGGTTTGCCAGCTGGTTTCAAGGCTGCTGGCCTCCCCTGTCCAGAACTGTTTTAGATAATCTTCCTTGCTACCTAGACTGATGAAGCCTGCCCTGGAGTTCACTATTGCTGGTCATGTGATCTTGGACACGTTATTTAACTGTGATGCCTCAGTTCCCCCAAGTCTGTAAATAGAGACAATAATAACAATGAGTTCATTGAGATATCATAAGGATTTAGTTCGTGCGAATTTCAAAATACTTAGAACAGTAGCTAAGTTCAAAATACGTAGAACAATACACACTACTCGAGAGTTTGTTAAAATAAGTTACTGTGGGGCTGGAGAGATGGCTCTGTGGTTAGGAGCACTGGCTGCTCTTCTAGAAGATCTGAGTTGGTTCCCAGCACCCATATCAGATGGTTCACAACTGCCTGTAACTCCAGCTCCAGGGGATCTAGGCATGTACACACATATATCATACATATATACACATACACATAAAGAAGTGAAATTATTATAGACCCATGGATATCTAGTCCCTATAAATATGTGAGTGAAAGGAAGTAAGTCATCAGCCATGTTCAAAGTAACATCACTGATATTTTACTTAAAGAGCCTCAGTCCAAATCTAGCTCAGCCCCTGTGTTTATTAATAAATTTTTATTAGTACACATGGGGTCCATTTGTGAGCCAATTTTTATGAGGTAACTGCAGAGATGCAAAGTTATGACAGAAACTATATATCCTACAAAATATGGCCCTCACGGAACACATTGGTCTAGATAGTTTTGTACCGTATCAAACTCCCAGACTGTGTCCTGCTTCTGTGGACATTGACCTCCTGAGTCCCTCAAACTGACCAGGGTCAGGTGTTCTGAGAGCTCACCTGTGCAACAGCAAACAGGTTTGCCAGTGGGTTGTGCAATGGAATTATGACCGGCTCTGCCGGGCCTTGGTTGGATCCTGAGGCAGTCCCCACACTCCCTTCCTTCCTCTTTCTTCCAGTGGAATTTTCCTAGTGCCATGATCACCCGGAAAGTGGGGGCCGCCCTGGCAGCTGGCTGCACTGTGGTGGTGAAACCTGCCGAAGACACGCCCTACTCCGCCCTGGCCTTGGCGCAGGTGAGTCTCTGTGCAGACCAACCAGTGCCCAGGTGGAAGCTTCTCAGGGTCAGGAGGAAGCATTTTCGGAATTTCCTTCTCTGCCAGTGATGTCTCCTCCTGTACACAGAGTGTCTGTCTTGGTCCACAGCAGCTGTCCTACCTCACATGCTGATTTAGTAGAAAAGAAAAAAGGAGGGGAGATTTTCAGATTCCTATTGGTCACATTTTGATTTGTACTTTAAAAGTAATATTGATCCATCATCATTTTTCATTGCACTAAAAATGTAGATGTTTCCCACATTTAGGAGCTTTCTTTTCCTTAAAAAATTTTTTTTTTAAATTTCAGTTCATTTATTTATTTATTAGGGTTTTTTTTGTTGTTTGTTTGTTTTTGTTTTTTGACACAGGGTTTCCTGTGTAGCCCTGGCTGTCCTGGAACTTGCTCTGTAGAGCAGGCTAGCCTCGAACTCAGAGACTCACCTGCCTCTGCTGGGATGAAAGGCATGTGCTGCCACCACCCAGCTTCTCTCTCTCTCTCTCTCTCTCTCTCTCTCTCTCTCTCTCTCACACACACACACACACACACACACACACACACATCTACCTATCTATCTCTCTCACTCTCCCTTTCTCTCTCATGAACTTTTTAAATTTTTTTGGTTTTTACTTTTTTTTAAGATTTATTTGTATTTAGGTGTATGTTTGTGTTCTGTGTGTGTCGTGTTCATGCAGTGCCTGCAGAGGCCAGGAGACGGTGTTGGCAACCCTGGAGCTGGAGTTTCACACTTGCAAGCCCCCTGGTGTGGGTGCTAAGAACCCAATCCAGGTCCTCAGGAAAAGCAGTCAGTGCTTTGAACCACTGAGCCATCTCTCCAGCCCCAGGCTTCTGATTCACCACTCCTGATCCTAGTGCAGTCTTTACTCAGTCAAATCGTTTTACTTTTCTGCCTGAACCTCTCAGAAGGCTTCCCATGTCACTCGGAGCAAAATGCAGCTTTACTCGGGGGTCTGCGCCACCTCCCAAACTCCAGCACCCTCTGACTTGTCTTCACTTCAGAGCCCCCCCATTCTTCTGTTTGAGCCTCTCTGGTTCCTGCCACCTCTTATATCTGCCAACCTCACCCTCAATTCAGATATTGAGCAACCTTCTTCTTCTGGAACATTCTTCCCCAGATGGTCCCATGACACTTGCTTCTTTGTGTATTTTTAAAATACTCAGTTAGTATGCAGCATTATTACTGTGTATAGGTACATGATGAGAGGGACAGGCACATATGCTACAACACTCATGTGGAGGTCAGAGGACAACTTTGTGGGGTCCATCCTCCCCTTTATGTGGTCTCCAACTTCGGTCTCCAGGCTTGCAGAGCAAGTGCTTTACCCACTGAGCTCCTGCCAGCCCTCTTCACATCTTTGTGCTTTACCCTTACAGAAATAATGAAGGGGTCGAGCATGTACTCAGCCTCCCCTACTGTTAAGAAGTGATGGGACGTGTCGCCTCAAAGGGACTCCTTTGGCATATTAGTTATTTTTGAGATGCAGAAAAATGTAATTTCACAAAGAGCCATTCGGCCTAACTTTTCCTACATGTAACAAGCCAGAAAGGTACTTTTTGGAGGGAACGCCTCACATACTAGAAAACACCATAGGTCAGGAGAGACTAGAACATGAGACTGTAGCGAGCCAGAATAATCAGACTGTGAAACAGCTGTGTTAGTTTTTGTAGTCCCCAGGCTCCAGTTGTCTCTCTGTAACATTCATGGAGCACACTGTCCTCTCTGGAGATCCACACATCCTGTTATCCTTCACACATGTATTGTCTAAAGAGTGCGCACATACCAGCCTGCAGTAACTTTTTCAGACTTTCCTGTCTTGTGACAGTCACTGTACACATATAAATTGCTACAACTTTTATGCTTTTCTTTTGCTAATCAACTTTTATATTCGTTAGAATTCTACATCCAGCCAAAGAATTCACATAAGAGCTCATAAGAACTAAATGTCGCCGGCCTGGTGGTGCAAGCCTTCTATCCCAGCTGTTCAGGAGGCTGAGGCAGGAGATTCCAAAATTCAGGGCTAGCCTGGGCAACTTAGAGAGACACTGTGGTTATTTGAATGTGAAGTATCCCCCAACAGGCTCATGTGTTTGAATGCATGGTCCCAAGCTGGTGAAGCTACTTTAGAAGGTTGTGGGCCGTTAGGAAGAAGCAGGGCCTCGGTGGAGGAAACATGCCATTGAGTGCGGTTCCCAAGGTTTTCTGGCCTGGCCCCATCTCGTGTCTGCTGCTCTCTGTTGCTGTGGACATGGCATCACACATACTCTTACATCCATGTCCTCCCTGCTAGGATGGGCTGCATCTCAGCTTAAACCACAGCCAAAAAGAAACCTGCCTCCCCAAACTGCTTCTTGTCGGGATTCGGTCACAATGAGAAAAACAACTAGCAATGGGCATATCTCAAAATAAAGTGTAAAAGCCAGAGCTGGAGATAGATCTCGGTGGTTGGGTGCTTGTTTAGCATGCACGAGGCCCTGGGTCCAATTGCCAGTACCACAGAAACAATTACCAGTAACGGTAACAAAACAGTTCTAGGTCTGTATGTCCAGGGCTGTAACTACTCCACACTTGCTCTACCTTTTGCTCCCCCACTCCCCGGGCAGACTTAGTTCTGTAAGGAGCTGTGGTTTGCACACCGCCAGTACTTAGTTGATGCCTCTCTGGTCGCTTTGTTCTTGAACATATTTGTGTTAGCCAGCTTTCTGCCACTATAATGAAATGCCTGAGGTGATAGCTTAGGAAGAGAAAAGGTCTGTTTCATTCCTAGGTTTTAGAGGTTCCAGTCCTTGGCCCCTGTTCCTTCGTGCCTGTGGTAAGGCAGCACACCACGGTAGGAGGAGCGTGGCATCGCAAACTGTCCCCTTCACAGCCAGGAAGCAAGGGAAAGCGGAAAGGCTTGGCGTTCTTCAGTGCCCCGTGGAGGTGTCTGAGCTCCTTTTCTCATTGCTGTGACCAAATGCCTGACGACAGCATGGGAAGAAGCTCGAGGCTCCAGGGGATGCCGTCCATCCCGGCCCAGAAGTCCTGTCGGCAAGAGCATGAGATGGCTGCCTGAACTGTGTCTGCAGTCACGAGGCAAAGTGAGATGAACGCCAGAGCTCAGCTGGCTTCCTCCTTTTCCTCTTTTTATTCAGTCTGGGGACCCCAGCCCACCGCGGGGTGCTGTCTTCTGTGCTCAGTGGAACCTCTGCTAGGTTATCCTCTACATAGTCACATCAACAGTGAAGATCAGTCACCACAGAAAGCCACCTCACCTGAAGTCCCTCCACTTGGGAGGCTGAGGCAGCAGGATCCATGTCAGCCTGGAGTAGCTAGGAAGACTCTATCTCAAACAAAACAGACCAGCAGGGGGCCTCCCACTAGACCCCAACTCCCATCAGACCCCCCTCGACTTCCCAGTGGCAGCACCCTGACAGAAAGCAGATAAAACAAGGTTTTATGTGTTGCATTCATTCTTTCTCACGTTCTTATAGCTTGGCTGTCATTTCTGAATTTTGTTTACTCTCCATTCTTTTATTGCATTCTCTTACCACATCTCTGATTATTCTGACGGATTCAGGCTGCATCTCCGTTTCTCAGGGTGGCTGTGCCCCATGATCCCTTGAGCACCTCTGGGCTTCCTTGGGGTCTATCCAGGACCATCCTTCAGTCTCCCTCCTCACACAGGTCCTTATCCCTGGAGATGGCACCTTCACTTGCTTGTAATTTGTCACTGTGGAAAAACTCGGTCCCCTAGTCTTCTTGTAAACAATGTCCTGATATTTGGGGTTGCTACCTCATTGCCAGTTTGGTTTTATTTTTGTTTGTTTGCTTAAATTTTTGTGATTAATGTGCAAAGATATTGGCTTCATGGTTATTGTTTTTATGAGAACAGTGGGATTAAAAACCTTGCAAACTACTCCAGTAATCTCAGCACTGGAGAGGCTGAGGCAGGAGGATCGCCACCAGTTTGAGTCCAATAAGAGTTACAAATGGAGGCTCTGGGTCAGAAATATAACAAATTCAGGACAGACCTGATCCAGAGTCCTGCCATGGAAAGACCCAGGTCCCCAGGTCAGGTGGCTGGGGTCAGGCCCACCCCCCACCCCCTCTCCTCACCTCTGCTGAGATCCCCCTGTCTATGCTTCCCATTTTTCAACTCTGCCCCACAAGGAACTAGCAAGCAGCTTTGCCCCATCAGCAATGGTGAGTTCTTTCTAAACACCGTTTCCACACTCTACCCCGGAGTCTACAGTCAGTTAAAAAGTCCTTGAGATTAGTGTCAGAGTCTTCGTGAAACCCCAGGTCTGCTGGTGGACTGAACAGGAGGTGGCGCTAAAACTCTTACTAAGATACTGTATTTAGCAATCCCTAACGGAGATGCTTAGTTTATACGTGTGTGTTTCTTTAGGGTGTCAGGAGTATAGCTTAGTGTAGAGTTGTGCTTAGAATGAGACTGTGGGTTTATTTCTTAGCACATATATCTATATGTCTGTGTATACATATACACACAGTCATACATGCATGTATATAGAGAACTGAAATAAGGTTTTTATTAATATATGTATATTAATTTTATTACATTTATTTGTCTTTGTGTGTGTGTGTGTGTGTGTGTGTGTGTGTGTGTGTGTGTGTGTGTGTGGAGGTCTATACCCAAAAAAAGGGCATTGGATACCCTGGAGCTAGAGAGTGGTAAGCTATGGGTGATGGGAACTAAACTCAGGTTCTCTGAAAGAGCTGCACATGCTTATAACCACTGAGCTGTCTCTCCAGCCCAAAATATATGTCTTTGGGGCATCGGGTCTCCTATGGCTCAGGCCGGCCTTTAACTCACTATGTAACCGAGAATGACCTTGAACTTGTGGTCCCCCTGCCTCTACCTCCCAAGAGTTGGGGTTATAGACATGCACCACCACGTCTGGTTCTCCTCGGTATGTTTTTATTCTGCTCCAAGGCAAGCTTATATTTTACATTGTGTTCTGGACTAAACATGTTTATTTCTTATTTCGTGTTTTGTTTTCCAGTTCAATCCTTCTCAAAGTGTTTACTCTTTCTCTTTAAAGCTTGCGAACCAGGCTGGAATCCCTCCGGGGGTCTACAACGTCCTTCCCTGCTCTAGAACCAAAGCCAAGGAAGTGGGGGAGGTACTGTGCACTGATCCCTTGGTGTCCAAAATTTCCTTCACTGGCTCAACAGCGACCGGGAAGGTATGTGACATCGGAGTCGAACAAGTGCGGGTAGTTCTAACGCTTTCTCTTTATAGAGCACGGAATCGCTACTTTTATGTTTTTGTTTCGTTTTATTGGAAACAGGGTCTATATAGCCCTGCTGTCCAGGAACTTGCTATGTAGACCAGGCTGGCCTTGAACTCACAGAGGCCCGCTTGTCTCTGCCTCCCAAGTGCTGGGACTAAAGGAATGTACCACCACACCTGGCCAGTCATATAAATTTTGAATTGATGTTATGGTTCAAAACTCAAGACAGTGTTGGCATTGTTTACCACTGGCATTGCCCCAGCTCACAGTGTCGCTGACTCCTTCCTCGTCTTCTGTAAATAATTGCTTTTCGTTTCCTACCACCTTCCTAGTAGATTTTTTAAATCCAATCTAATGAAATAAGAATCTGTAGTCTCCAGAATACATTGTATACATGTATGGAATTCTCAAAGAATTTATAAATAAATATTAAAAATAATGTATTATCGCTGGGCGCTGGTGGTGCACGCCTTTAATCCCAGCACTCGGGAGGCAGAGGCAGGCAGATCTCTGTGAGTTCGAGGCCAGCCTGGTCTATAGAGCAAGTTCCAGGATAGGCTCCAAAGCTACAGAGAAATGCTATCTGGAAACACGCCCCCCCCCCAAAAGTAATAATACATTATCATGTCTCCCTTTTCTTATATAAAATGATATCTAAAGCAAGGTGATCTTGTGTACACCTTAAAATTTTCATTATTGGGTAATTTTTTTTTTCCGAGACAGGGTTTCTCTGTGTAGTTTTGGGTCCTGTCCTGAATCTCACTCTGTAGACCAGGCTGGGCTCAAATTCACAGAGATCCACCTGGCTCTGCCTCCTGAGTGCTGGAATTAAAGGTGTGCACCACCACCGCCTGGCTCATTATTGGGTAATTTTGTAAAACAAATTACAATTTTTTTAAAACAATTTCTTGTTTTTTAAAAACAGGTTTAGCAGCCTTACATGTTAGTTTGCTGTTGTTACAAAATACATGAGAAAAATAACTTAAAGGAGGAGAGGAAGATTTGAGGGATGTTTTGGCACATGGTTTAGGAGGTTTCAGCCCATGGTCAGTTGGCTTCGTTGCTTTTAGCCCTGTAATGAGGCAGAAGCATCATGGCAGGAAGCATTGATGGAGAGGAGAAGTCCAGGACCAGACACATCCTCCAAACACATTTCCCCGTGACCTCCTTCCCGGCTAGACCCCCTATGAATAGCCCACTCAGCTGTGAGCTCCTGATCTAATCCCCTCTCACTGGGGTCACCAGCTGGACATCTAAGCCATCAGGGAAGAAGGTACTGCAAACAGGAACACCCTCTACGTTGATTTAGATGTTCACAGTGTTCCCCTGCTGCACCCCTGCAGATCCTGCTGCACCATGCAGCAAATTCTGTGAAGCGTGTCTCCATGGAGCTGGGCGGCCTTGCCCCATTCATCGTCTTTGACAGTGCCAATGTGGACCAGGCTGTCGCGGGCGCAATGGCATCTAAGTTTAGGAATGCTGGGCAGGTGAGTCATCCAGAACATTTTAGGGCTGGGATAAGGGTGGGTGTATGTGTTTTACAAAGATCCCAGCACCACTGTGGCCTTGCTCTCTCCCTGGTTCCTTTGTGAATTCAGGTGCTCATTCTGTGAGCAAGCATTTAATGAGCAGTTTCTCTCAGGCACTAGTCAGGCTTGGATTGTCCAAAGGGAAGTAAGAGATAGTCTGTTGCTTCAGAGAGTTTCGAGAATTTCATGTCTTTATTTATATATGTGTGTATGGTGTGTGTATACACATGTGTGTAGACCTATGACCCTTTTGAGTGTGTGCAGAAGCCAGAGGAGGATGTCTGGTATCCTACTTAGTTGTCCTGAGGGACTAGGGGAGTTTATACACTTGCCTAGGAAATCCTGGATGTCAGATCTGACAGGCACCTTCAGGACTTCTGATATAAATCTAGGAACTGAAACCAAAAAGACTGAGTGACTTGAGTCATCCTCAAAGTCCCGGTGCTAGGAGCCAAGGGTCCTATTCCCATGCTGTTGCCCAAGCCCCTGCCAGAAGCTGGTTGCTTAAGTCATACTCTTAGACAACTGGGCCTTAAAAGTGCAGTCAACAAGCCGAAGATCTGGGCTTCATTTTTACAGACAGGAGCTCCCCTTGTAGCCCAGCCTGGCACTGAACTTGCTCTGTAGCACAGGCCATCTGGGAAATGAAGCCCTCCTGGAGTTAGAAGGCGTGTGCTGCTGTGTCCGGCCCAATGGGCTTCTTAAATGCTGTCCTGAGATAAATAGCCTCCAAAGTTTATATGCGAAAAGGGAAGCTGGTGGTGTAAACTATTCTGTAGAACTTTCCTTCCTTGTTTTGACTTTTGGTAATTAATTTTTCCTTTTCACATAACCTAAATAGTTTGTTGTTGTTGTTGTTGTTGTTGTTGTTACAGAATTAGAATTTTTTTTTAAGCAAACACAAAATGTCAGCAGAGTTCTATACAAAGCTATGGCTTTGAACTGTGTTAAACCAATAAAAAATGGATAGGACACAATTATACATATACTTATTTCTACTAGGAAAACACAATGAGGAAAAACAAATTTATCAATGATAACTACATTTCCTATAGTATGCTTATAATTTATCATTTTAAAGTATGAAGCCTGCACTGGACAGATAATAAGCCAGAGTCTTAATATTTCAATCCAACATGGAAGATGGCCTTTGAAAAAAAGATTTTATTTTTTATTCGCAAACATTCAGCCAATAAACTCTAAAGTTGCAAGTTTATGAGCTTTCAAAAAAAGATTAATTTTTCTTTTATAAGTGTGTTTCTCTGCCTGCATGTATGTACACTATATATGTGTCCATTGCCCTGAGAGGCCAGAAGAGGACATCTGAGCCCCAGAACTGTTGTGAGCTTCCATGTGGGTATCAGGAACTGAACCTGGCTCCCATTCAAATACCCCTAACCTCTGAGCCATCTTTCCAGGTCCCCTCATAATTTTTTATTTGTTTCTTTTATTGTTTTTTGACAGTACTGGGAATAGAACCCATGGCCTATGCATACCAGGCAAGCAATTTACCACAAAACTTTATCCCCAGTCCTTTTTAATTTTTATTATTATTATTAATTATGTATATAAGTGTGTGTGTCCATGTGTGGCCAGAAGAGGACATCAGATCTTATAGACCTGGAGTTACAGGCAGTTGTTGAACTGGCCAACATGGGTGCTAGGAGGTCCTCTTACAAGAGCAAATAACTGCTGAGCCATCTCTCTGTCCCCAAAAGAAGGGCCTTGTATCCATTTTTGAAATCACAGATTCAGCAAAACACTTGGAAGGATTGGCTGGAGGATATGCATTATTGTTTGACCTCATTCCTGTGCTCTCTGCTGCTGCAGCCCTACTCCTCAGGAACATTATAGCCTCTGCTTTCTAATGGTATATTGAATGGCTACTTTTCTGGTTATTTGGGTTTTGTTCACACAGCTGTTTATTCTTGCTTATATGTTTAGCTCTAGATGTGTGGTAGCTATGGGAAGAATTGGACAGGTGTATTCACTCAGGGGATTTATTCCCCACCTAGGAAGAACATAGAAGGCTGGACTCGTGAGAACCATTTCGGGAAGGGTTGTCTTACATTTCTTGGACCAGCCGCTTCTGAAAAACTCACTGGATTTGTTTTGTCTTCTGTCTAGACCTGTGTTTGCGCAAACAGATTCCTGGTACAGCGGGGTATCTACGATTCCTTTGTAAAGAAGTTTGCAGAAGCAATGAAGAAAAGCCTGCGTGTGGGTAACGGATTCGAGGAAGGAACAACTCAAGGCCCGTTAATTAATGAGAAAGCAGTAGAAAAGGTGAGTTGGTCCTAATATCTGCATGAAGGAAATTTTGTGATGTCAGTATTAAAAGCATTTCCATAAGGTCCCCAGCAAGGCTGTTTGGGAAATAATGGGGAAATGCAAAAAGGTTAAAAAAAAAGAATTCCTACCACTACCAATGTGTCTGGACAGTGATGTCTGGACATGCTCTTCCTGCTCTGCCTGAGAAGACCTGAGGTCTTCTGCCCTCCCTAAGTTTTCTGTCATAAGAAGCTTTTTCCTTGATGTCCTTCCAGAAGAATTTTAACGTAGACACCCAAAAAAAAAAAGGCACATAGAATCGCAGGCATCCCGCAGGTAAGGAATGACAGAGGGAAGCTCCTTGTAGGAAGGGATTGTTTGCTGAACGTCACAGTCTGGGTGACCGGCAGGGTGAGCTTTCTCTTGGCTACACTATGTGTGTTTGGGTTTCACTTCATTTTTACTACGTTTCTTTACTCGGTGTGTCTGAGCGTGAGTCGGGGGTCGGGGGGTGGGGTGGGCAGGGCACATGTGTGCCACAGCACCGGTATAGAGATCGTAGGACAATGTGCTAGAGTCCTTCTCTCTTCCACCACTGGATCCCAGGGAAAGAACTCAGGTTCTCAAGATTGGCAGCAAGCACAGTTACCTGCTGACCGCTCACCAGCCCTGGTTTTAGCTATTTTAATCTGTTTAAGTTATCATTAAAATTAATCTTGGCATTCTCATACATGTATTTCATTAGACTTTCTTCTCACCCCTTCCCTGCCTACCCTCCCCCTCCCAGTTCCCTTCTTGCTCATTCCTTCTTCCCCCAAGCAGTCCCCACTCTGCTTCTTATCACATATGTTCCATGCTTTGTTCTACTGTTTTTTTTTAAAAAAAAAAAATCTTTTTAAGGATCAAAAAGTGAGGGAGCCAGAGGGGTGACCTGGAAGTTAAGCCCTTACTTCTTTTGCTAGAGTTACAGGCAATTGTAAGCTTCTCAGCGTGGGTGCTAGGGACCAAACTTGAGTCTTCTGCAAGAGCAGTAAGTGTTCTTAACCACTGAGCCATCTATCTGGATTCCCTGGAATGCCCTTTGATTGTGTGGCTTTCTCTTAGGCTTGATTTGATCTTGGGTTGTTCTGTTCATCAGTGCCTTTGGAGCAATAGGCTACACCACATATAGCCTACGCACACACCATATAGGCTAGGTGTGCAGCATGCCAGACCGATGGGTTTGTATCAAAATACTGTATGCTGTTTATTCAATACTGAAATCAGCTAAGGACACATTTCTGAGAACATCTACCATAGGTAAGTAACGCCTTTGTGTTGGAGATGTAGCTAAACGTCCCTTCAACCCTGATAACAGTGGACGAGTGAATCTACGAAAGTTCAACCAGCCCAGCTTGCCGTGAAGGCAAAGCTCAGAGAAACCCTGGGCTTTCCAGAGCTGGTTCTCTCTTCCACCACGTGGGTCCCAGGAATTGAACCTTGGTTGTCAGGCTTGCGTGCCGAGCCACCATGCTTGCCTATTTATAGGGAAACAGAGAACAACAACAACAACAACTATGGCTTTTGCTGTTTAACATTTTAAGAGATTGTACAGTTTGGAAAATGTCCTCATCCAGCCTTCGCTCGTGCCCTTCTTCTCATCTCACAGGTGGAGAAGCATGTGAATGACGCAGTGGCCAAGGGGGCCACCGTTGTGACAGGCGGGAAGCGACACCCAAGTGGGGGAAACTTCTTTGAGCCCACGCTGCTCAGCAATGCCACCCCGGACATGCTCTGCATCACCGAAGAGACCTTTGGGCCCCTGGCGCCGGTTGTCAAGTACGTTCCTGTGTGGTGGGAGGAAGGAAGATTGGAAGGAAAGCTAGTCTGAGAGAGGTTCCCGTGCTGTCTCAGGGTGGGGTGGGAGGCCTGAGCAGCTGCAGGCAGAGTTGCCCTGTATCGCTTGAACAGCACAGCGGAGTTTATGATATTTTGGTTTTGATTTGGGGGCTGTGGGTCAGCCCTGGGTGTCGTTTCTTGGGAGCTGGCCACCTCAGATTTTTAGACAGGGTCTCTCACTGGGCCTCTCTAGTTAGAGTAGACTGGTTAGCTAACAATTCCAAGGATACTTCTTGGTCTGTCTCCCCGAACCTGGGATTACAAGCACAGGCCACCAAACTGGGTTTTCACATGGGTTCTGGGGGTCGAACTTAGCACTTCCCCAACAGAGCCAGATATCTCCCTGCTCCCTGGTCCCAGCTTTGGTGTTTGTCTTTTGTCTTTGTAACCCAGGCTTGCCTTGGACTCTCAGCCTTCTTGCTTCAGCCTCCCGAGTGTTGAGATAATAGGCATATGCCATACCCAGTTTTAAGCACAAAATTCATCAAACTCCATTTAGTTTCCTGCTGCCTCTAAACTTACTTTTTTTTTTTTTTTCCTGACAAGAAATACCTTCAAGGGCTCTATCTCAGCAGTCTAGAGGTAATGAACTTGGACCTCATGTGGTCCTTTATCCCATCTTAACAAGTAAATAATAGTTCTCAGATCAGTGCTCTGAAAACATTCCTTTAGCTACTTGGATCCAGGGCCTGGAAGGGCTCAGAAGAGAGTGTCAGGTCTCTGGGACTGGAGTTACCAGCTGTGAACCACCATGTGGGTACTAAGAATTGAACCCAGGTCCCCTGCGAGAGCAGCAAGTACTCTTTACCAATGAGTAGCCCTTTTTTTAAACATTGTTTGGCAGTGTCTCTGCCAAGTTGGTCTGCTTCTCCTTTCTCTTGGCAAAGGCGGGCCGCACAGATCTACCACGTCTTGGAGAGGGCTCAGTTGCCATGCCTGTGTTTGTGCTTCCTTCTTGTATTCTCCCCCTTGGACCGACCACTTTGCAACCCTGACCTCCTTCTTGTCGGTATTTAGGAAACGAATCAGGAGAAGATAAAGCTGGCTGTGTTTCCTCTTCACCTTAAGGATTTTGCTTATGACCTACTTTAACTCTGGCAGGTTTGACAAAGAAGAAGAGGCCATTGCCATCGCAAATGCAGTCGATGTTGGATTAGCAGGTAGGTGTCTGTCTGGAAGCCACCATAGTCATCTCCTCAAGTCAGTGCCAGGTTCTGCACTGGCTTTGAACTCTGGAAATCTACCTGCCTCTGTCTCAGAGAGCTGGAATTAAAAGCATTCACCACCTTGCCTAGCAAACTTAAACAGTCGTATGCTTTGTTTCTTTACAAGTGGCAAAAGTGGCCTTGTACAAACATGTTCCTTTCTCCTGTGACCCATGACACACATGTAGAGCATTCTGGCTAGAGCTGAGGGTGGGAGACAATGGGGGTGTGCAGATTGTTCTAGGTGGAGAGTCACATGCAGTTTCCCAGAGACATAATGCTCAGTGCTTTTTTTCACATTTGACTTGTCCTGGTATCCCAAAGAAGCCTCATCAGCAGAGTCATGGACAGTGTCTAGAGATGGGAAGCATGTGTGTGTGTGTGTTGATCATCACTAAATGGCTGCTGTTCTTTCAGTTTGGAGATGATACTGAGAAAATGTGCTCATTGGCCCTGGGTATAAATGCAGAACTGTGGGGTACAGAGGTATAATTTATCATTTCTCGGCCTTTTTGCTAAAATCACATGTAGAGACACATATAAGATACAGCTGTAGCTCTCTAGAGACTCCTTTGTGGACATAACGCAAACTGTTTATAGAGAGGAAGACAAGCATGCTGTCACTCAGTTGTGGTAATGCTGGAACAATGTGTGGCCCAAGGCTTCTGCAAGATCAAGAGCAGCACCTCCTCCTTTTTCAATGGTGTGATGTGGAGGAAGCCATGCCTTGCCTTAGGTCCTACGTGATTGCTGCAAGCTGCAGGAAAACCTAATGGAATTCAGCTACTATCACAAAGCTACTACTTGGAAAAGTCAAGGACTTCTCCAAGGGTCAAGCCGTGGCTTAAGAAGTCTTGGTGATATTTTAGCCTTTGTACATATATATTAGCTGGTTCCTAAAATGATTTTCTTGTGTGCTTCCAAGAACTCCTAACAGTGTATTTATCTAAAATGCCTATCAAGCATCCAAGGCCAAACGAAACAACACTTGTCGTCAAGTGGATAGCTTTATTTCTTGTGCAATTTAGGGTGAGACCTTTCTTCCTTACAGCCTTACTAATAGACTCCTAATTTCTTATCTAACCACTTCTAGGAATGTAGATTGAGCACATAAATTCCCATCTTGATATACTAACTGATCATTAGCTCTCAATTGACCTCCTCCTTTACCCTTCCCCCTTTTGGGTTGTAAAAGAAAGCCTGGTGGTCACTGCCTGAGGAAAATTCTTACCTGCCTTTATGACCCCGTAAGAATTCAAGCCTGGTGACTTTGCTCTAGAGAAGATTAGTATTGCTTGGGTTTATAACTGGATTCCTGAGAGACTTAGGGAGAACTGAGAGAATATGGAGAACTGAGAGGTAGAAGGAGAGAGGAGGATTTTTGAAGAGAGAACTTGAAGACGAGACAGAGAAGAGAGAAGAGAACGGAAGAACTAGATGGGTAAGAACTGGAGAGGAATGAACTGAGATGAGAAAGAACTAGATTGAAGGGCTAAAAGAGAGTACCAGAGGAACAAGATGGAAGATGAGGAAGAGCCAGATGGGGAAGAACAAGATGAGAGAGAAGGAGATGGGAGAGGAGCTGATATGGGAAAGAACAAGATGGATGAGAACCTAGATGGGGCAGAACTAGATGAAGGAATTAAGATAGAACCTAGAGGATACAGCAGATAAATGTAGAGAGAAATCAGGCAAGAAAGGAGCTAGGCACGAGAGCAGAATAGAAGCTGTGTAGAGAGAGAACTGACTCAGAATAATAAAATATATGGACTAAGGAGTTTCGTGTACATAGATTCATTTCTTTTCATCAAGATTAAATTATCAGCTGGTTATAGATTCTTCCCAGACCCTGGGAGGGGACTATCGAAGGGCTGGACCCCATAGTCTCTGATACCTGATAAGTAAGACGCTGACTGTGCAGAGATTACAGAATCCAGGCAGAGAGGTCCAAGCTAGTTCACTGCAGCATGATAACGAGATGACCCTGAACTGGATGTGTCTGGAGACAGTGGCTGTCAACTGGAGTCAGGAGTAAGCGGAGAGGCCTGCCTGCAGCCACGCTGGGGGCAGGACTGAGTGCCCACTGAGAAATGTGGCCTTGTTCTATAGACAGCTAGGGCTGACCTCGCGGTCTGAACATGTTCTCCAGATATCTAAAGGAGGGTGGATTGAAGAGCAAGAAACAAGAACACAGAAGTTCATGGTTACCAAGTCCTGGAGGGAGTAGGGAGAACCCCAGCAAGAGAGAAACAGAAGCCCAACAGGATGCCCCAGGTTCTTAGGATGAAAATGTGGACAAAAACCAATCTGGGGCTTTACCTGCAAGCAAGAGAACCCCAGGTCCATGTGACTAGGCATCCTCAGTCGGGCACATGTGACCTTCACGAGCATTCCTCATGCCATATATGTCCTTTTGTTCCTCTGCTAGGGTACTTCTACTCTCAAGACCCAGCCCAGATCTGGAGAGTGGCGGAGCAGCTGGAGGTGGGCATGGTCGGCGTGAATGAAGGACTGATCTCTTCAGTGGAGTGTCCATTTGGTGGGGTGAAACAGTCTGGCCTTGGGCGAGAAGGGTCCAAGTATGGCATTGACGAGTATCTTGAGGTCAAGTATGTGTGTTATGGAGGCTTATAGGGTTCTTTACTTCTTCAAAAAAGAATAAAACTACCTAGATCTATAGGGACATGCCATCCATCTTTTAAAATAAACAAGTAGGTTATCAGAGTTATGAATTTTTAAAAATTCAGCCAGTCCTCATCATCTTAGACATAAATCCCAACCCCCCCCCCCCCTTATTTAACTAGGGACCAATGGATGCCATATCCCTGTGGCTGTGGGCCCCAGCCAGTCCTGGGACCCCAGCACAACCCCACTGCCTCAGGAAGGTACAGTATGAGTGTTCACATGTCCCTGACCCTCACAAAGGGTAGTCACTGTGGGCAGTAGTTCCCCAGTCCCCTTGGGACTGCCCAACTTGGGCCCAGAATACGGAGGCGGAAATGCTGGAGTGATAGACAGTTGGATGGGGGCGGGTCACATCCAGGCCTGGGCGTCTGTTGGTTTGGTGATGAGCAGCTGCCTGTTCAGAAGGGTTGTGGTAAAGGCTTTGATTTCCTAAGACTTCTCTGTAAACAGCACAGGATTGCCTGTACTGTATGGAGTGTGGGGGTGTTTCTCCTTGTTTCTGGTCAGCTTTTCTGTTTTTTGTTTGTTTGTTTGCTTGGGTTTTTTTTCTTTTGGTTTTTTGAGACAAGGTTTCTCTGTAGCCTTGGCTATCCTGGAATTTGCTCTGTAGACCAGGCTGGCCTTGGACTCATTGATCCGCCTGCCTCTGGGATTCAAGGCCTGCGCCACCACCAGCAGGCTCTGGGCTGTTTTTTAACTGCTGGAAGCAGGGTTGGTTTGTTTTTGTTCTGTTTTGGTTCATCGTCATTTGGTTTGCTTTTATGAGACAGGGTCTTGCTAAGCAGCCTAGGCTGGCTTCAAACTCACAATTCTACTGTTTCAGCCTCTCGAGTGCTGGGGTTACAGGCATGATCTTCCACACCTGGGTAAATGGAAGTCTCCACTGCCCTAAACTTAGTTTATGCTTGGTTTTATTTCTCTTAGAAAATCAACCCAAGCTTGAGGGCAAACATCTGCTGTGGGATGTTCTGTATGGTAAATGTGTTGCTAATTAGTCAATAAATAAAACACTGATTGGCCATTGGCTAGGCAGGAAGTGTAGGCGGAACAAGGAGGAGAATAAAGCTGGGAAGTGGAAGGCTGAGTCAGAGAGACACTGCCAGCCGCCACGATGAGAAACAGCATGTGAAGATGCCGGTAAGCCACGAGCCATGTGGCAAGGTATAGATTAATGGAAATGGATTAATTTAAGCTGTAAAAACAGTTAGCAAGAAGCCTGCCACGGCCATACAGTTTGTAACCAATATAAGTCTCTGTGTTTACTTGGTCAGGTCTGAGTGGCTGTGGGACTGGCAGGTGAGAGAGATTTGCCCTGACCATGGGCCAGGCAGGAAAACTTAAGCTACAAACATCAGCAGAGGTGACTGGCAGGATGAAGCACGGCTGTTGTTTCTTTTCTAGGGCTAGGTGTTGAATCAATGCCCTTGTACACACTAGCATGTGTCCTACCACTGAACTACCCCCAACGTGTTTTGTTTTCATTTTAATTTTGAGACAGAGTCCTTGTAAGTTACACTGACAGGCCTTGAGCTTTTTATCGTCCTGCCTCAGTTTCCTGACAGGCCTGCACCACCAGGCCAGGCCAGTGGAAAGCATGGACTCTCAGCTGTTCCCGGTGCTGTGCAGCTCCACTGCGTGGGTGTGCTGTTTAGGATGCCATGCCCCACTTACAGAGATTCATGCTTGGCATACACGGCACTGTGAGCCTGAAGGAAGTGACAGTGCCTCATAGATACTGAAAATGCAGCTTGAGGACAGGAACAGTTTTGATTCTGAGCAATACCACCCTGCCACACCTTGAGCTCAGGTAGTGGCTTTGTGGAGGAAGGAAGCCAGGTGCCCACGTGTTTACCTGCCTACCTCTGAGCCAGGCTTTCTGTCCCTGGGGACACCTGCTGCTAAACTCCCAGAAGAGCAAAAGCACTTTCACCACGGTGAAAAATGATTTCCATAATTGCCAGTCCCCTGTAGAAGAGAGCTGAAGCCATGAATCCCCAGCACTTTTGTCCTAGTAAAAGTAGTTATGGTTCATGATTAAAAACAAAACAAAACCATACCTGGACCTGTAAGATAGCTCAGTGGATAAAAGCTTTGCTGGACAAGCCTGGGGACCTACCTGAGTTCAGTCTCCAGAACCTACTTAAAGATGGGAAGGGAGAACCAACCCCACATTGTCCTCTGAGCTCCACAAGTGCAACACAGGCATGTGCGCTTGCGCATGCGCGTGCACGCACCCCCCCCCCCCAAACCCCTTGTAACTGGTATTGATCTCACTTTGAAATGATTTAAATGAGGAAATGTCTAGGTTCCCATCCACCTAGAAGCTGTTTATTCCCAACAGGCAGCAATGGAGCTCCCTGCCCCAGGCCGCTCCCCGCCCCACGCCCGCTCCCTGTGCAGAGCCCACTCACATACTCTGCGGAGGCTCTGGCTCTGAGAAGCCAACGTGGATGACAGCAGAGCTAGCTGTCCCAAGCCACTGGGAGCTTCAAATAAGGAATTCATGGTTTTAAAAGTCCCTGTGCACAAGAAGTAGAAATCTGCCTCCTAGGGACCCCGCCCAAGTGGCAAGAGTCACAGCTGAGCATGTTCATAGTCTGTTTCTGTCCTTGTCTTGTATAGTGTGTCACTAGTTTCTATCGCATTTTCTAATTAATTTTTTTTAAAAAGTTTTATGGATGTATTTTGCCTTCATGTATGTCTGTGCACATGCATGCTGGTGCCCTCAGAGGCCAGAAGAGGGCATCATCAGATCACCTAGAACTGGAGTTACAGACAGTTGTAAGCCACCATGTGGACCCTGGGAAAGTGAACCCTGGTCCTCTGAAAGAGCAACCACTGCTCTTAACTGCAGAGCCATCTTGCTAGCTCCAACATCTCTCATTTCTTAAGATTTGTGCCCATCTTTTTACGGTTAATACAAATGCTCTGCTGTTATTTTGTAGAAGATGAATACACATGCTGAGATATGAATAGAAGTCATTTCTTTAAACAGTGTCAGCCAGGGGGTTCTTGGACTGTGTGGCAATTACTTTCTTGTGCATATTTGACTCACTGGGTATATCACTGGCCCAGACATTTGTTATAATAAATGTAAATCAATTTTTGTAATGAAAATAATGGGGGTGGGTAGCAGTGGTAAAGTATATGCTTAGCATGCTGGAAGCCATGGGATTAATTACCACCACTGAAAATAAGTTAACATGAAAGAACATCTTACTTAGAAAAATGGTTTTGGGTTATGGGAAGACAATATTTGGGGGTTTTATATATTTTTTTAAACAGGAGCTCTTGTTGGCCTTAAACTCCTGGGCTCAAATGATCCTGCCTTAGTCTCCCGGATAGCTGCTACTATAGGCATGTTATCACCAAATCAATTAAGATTTTTAGTTTGTAGGGGTTTTCATTGAGTTTGGGTTTCATGTAGTCCAAGCTCACATTGAGACTCTCTTGCCCTGACTGCCTGTGCTGAACTACACGTATATAACTACCGTGCCCAGCTAAAAGATGTTTTTTAAGTGAACGTCTTATGATTCAATAAGGTATGTGATAAGTGGAATTTTTGAAGATGTATATACAGAAGTGTTGAACCACAACCTGTGAGCCAAATCCTACCTGCCACCTGTTTTTGTATAACTCCTGAGTTTCAAGTGTTTTATATATTCAGATGGATTGCGGTAGGCTAGAACAGTTATTTCCTGAAATCCCAGAGTCTGTGGATGAACACAGCCACCGTGCCCTGTGCCTGAGTAGCTTTGCTGAGACAGTATGGCCTGCAGAACCAACAAGATTTACTGCAAAGCTGATCTACAAGCCCTCATCTGTACCAAGAGGGGGACAGTGGCCTCCATGTTTATGAGACATAAGTTCATTGATTGAACACCTCCTGTGAAGAAGGCACATTTTCTGGGCATCTGTTACCAGGAGTTCTTGGCAGTAATCATCAAATAACCCAAAGGATTAGCCTGATAATCCTGTCCCCTTGAAAGGCACTATTTGCTCCAGCTAGTGGGGCCCACTGAAAGAGCCGAAGTTCATCGTGTCTTTTTCCATCTGAGGGGCCTTTCAATATGACCCCATAGGAAGTGCTTGTTTCTGTATCTTTGTTCTTTGGGACTCGGTAAAAATAAAGATCAGACGCACAATGTAAACAAGCCTATTCTGTGATGTCACAGCCTTCAAATTGGTTCCCTTGGGCTTGCCTCTCTGGAGGCTGGGTCCTAGTGTTTTAATTACCCATGTGCAGCTACTTAAAAACAGAATATTACTTGAATAATACTTAATACTGTGATTGTTTCATGCCATACTTTGTGAGATAAATCTTGGGGATTGATGAGAAATATTTTGCTTTGTAAACATGGATACGTTGACTCATTTTTCTAGTGTTTGACACTGTCTGGCCAACAGAGTTGAATCTCATTAATAAATGTTGAACTAACAGGACTTCCTAGCTCTGTGTCACAGTGAGTGGCTGTGTTGTTTTTTGCCATTTTCTACACCAGATCATTGTTGAGTTTTAACTGCATAGTGTTAGACCAGTGTGGAAATGAAATTGTAATTCCCCACCAACGAGCCCCGGATCAGTGGGTATCTTGTGCTGGGACAAGGGCTTAGCAACACCAAGAATTCAAGAACTATGGATGTGCTTGTTTGGGGTGTGCAGCTGCCTAAGGGCGTGCTCCAGCCTTCTTTAATCGGTCTTCTACACACACCACTGTTAGCCACTTCTCCAGTCTTTTATTTTACAGAAAAGTATGAGAAAGGCATTTTCTGAGTCCCTGGTATCCGGATAGGATCCTCAAATATGAACACTTGTCTGAGTGCATTTTCTGTTGCTGATAACACAATACCCCAGCTTGCGTAAGCAGTATTGTTTTGGCTCATGGCTCTGGTACAAGGTCAAGGCATTTGGCAGTGCCCTTGCTAACAGAGTCCCTAGGCAGTGCAGGGCATCACACGCAAAAGACCGGATCAAACTGGCCTTAACAGCAGGCCCACTGTTAAGACGCTGCATTAATCCACTGAATTCATGGGTGGTTGCATCCATGAAGGCAAAGCCCTAGTCAGCTCTGGAAAGGTCCCATATGACCCCGCTTCCTGGGCCTACAGCCTACCGTTGGCCCTTTCCGTGTTTCTCCGCTGGGCCCGTGTGCCCCTGGGAACCATCTGTGGGGTCTAGTCACCTCATGACACCACTAAAATTGGGTAGGGACCCATCCTTACAGCCTCATTTTAAGTCACTCTAAAGGACTCATCTCTTCATACATTCTAGAATTTGGGGGTTAGGAGTTCAACGTACGGGTTTGGCAACCGTCATCCCTCAAGTTGGGACTTGGAATGTTAACATGAGCTCCCCTCGCCCTCCCCATCCCCAACGCCCAATGCGTCCATTTAAGGAGCAACAGCTGCGGGAACTCCAGGCAGAGCCTTGATCAGGGTTGAACAGAAACCAGGACAAGGGCAAGCTCCCAGGTCTCCAGGCGCAGAGTTCCCCTCCGGTTCCAGCAGGACATAATGAAGGCAGGAGGGTAGTACTGCTTCACAAGTCATCGAGATAGAAAGGGTTGGCTGTGGACTTCGTGCACTACCTCAGTATCGGGGGCCTGCAGCCTTAGTACATACCGCAGCTCACAGACCCGACGTCTTCCCCTTCCCTGCAGAGTGCACAGGGAAGGGCCTCAGTGGGGCACCTGGCAGGCGCTCAGGCAGCCCCCAACCCCCACGGTGCGGGTACTCGCCTAGTGGGGCTTTCTCCCCCAGGGCGCCACGACCTGGATGAACCCCAAGACAGCTCAGAGGGTCTCCTCCAACCCCTGGCTTCCGATGAGTTCAGGAAGAAACAGCTGATGAGGGTGACATTAGCCCTAATGACGGAGGCCAAGCCAAATCCCAAGGAACCGGAGACGCAGCCAGACACTGGCATGGCCATACCAGGGGCAATTTCCTTCACATGCCGGGAGGTCCGTCCATTTCTGCCTCCCGAGGAGTCACTTCAGCCATGGGAAAGCAGAACGCAGGAGAGCTGGAAGCCTCTTCCTCTAAGAAAAAACTAAGTGTTCTCTGGGGCAAGGGAGGAAGCTGACCTAGAAAGGAAAAGGGGGCAGGGGACGCACATAGTTAGACCTTTGAGAAACATTTTAAAAGTTATTTTCGTTTTCACAAGGAAAAAAATGTGTTAACCAGCTTTTTCTGTCACTGGCCGCAATACCTGAGATGATGTATTTACAAAAGAAAGGGTCTATTCTGACTCACCGGTCTAGCCCACTTCTGCGAGCCGCTTGCGCTGGGAGCGGGGGCCAGGCTGAGCACCAACCCCACCCTGGGCAGAGGAAAACGGTTCCCAGGGCAGGTGGAAAGGCAGAGCGAGGAAGGCGCGCACCCAGTGAGGTCACTTCCTCCCACCGGACCCCCACCCCTTAAAGCTTCCAGTGTCTTCCAGCAGTAGCAGGGTCTGGAGATCAAGCCTTCCCACACACTACCCTTGTAGATCCGAACAGTGGCCAAAGATCACTGTTGTTGAGATGATGCATGTCTGGTTCATTTACTTTTAGAAAACTCAGTAAAATACGGAATTCTTGCAGGACAGTGATGATCAAAGGGACTTTTAATTCATATACGTAAAGAGTAGCAGTCGAAGTCTCCGAACAGGACCACAGTTTACCCCAACAAAATTACTAACAGACTGATTGATGTAAACACCTTGGAGACAACTTCCTGGCAGAGCAAGTTCAAAAATTAATCCATACAGCATAATTCTTCAAAACTAGAAGGTTTAAGGGAAGGTGTGCTTATGAAGGGTCACAGAGTCTTTTGGGATGACATACCTATTAGCTTGATTACAGAGATGGCCGTACATCAAAATCTATCAAATTATGTTTCGTGTATGCAATTTATTCTAAGTGAATTATACCTCAAAATACTTTTAAATTGTTTGACCTTTTTCCCCAGTGCTGTGAATTGAATTTAAGGTCCCACACGCTAGGTAAGAGCTCTTACTGAGCTGTATTCCCAGCCCTAAATTGGCTTTGTTTTTGACAAACAGTAAGTCAGGGCCGTGCATGGTGGCACAAGCCTTTAATCCCAGCACTCGAGAAGCAGGTTGCTATAAACTGCAGGCTAGCCAGGGATACACTGTTAAAAAAAAAAAAAAAAAAAAAGCCGAATGCAGTTGAGGACTGCTGGCCTAAATCTACTCATGACACTACCACAGCGGCCACTTACAGTCTGCCCTTGCCAGCAGGGGACAGACTGTCCTTTAATCCTGAGAGATGAATTTGCTGAGCTGAAAGTGGTTAATTCAAGCTGCCTGCCTGGCCTCAGGAATGACTATTGGGTCCTCTGGGCTTCAGAAACTGTGTCTTCCTGTACAGGTCCAGATAATAAGTGTTTTAATCTTTGTTTTTGTTTTTGAGACAGGCTTTCTATGTAGTCTTGGCTGTCCTGGAACTTACTATGTAGACCAGGTTGGCCCTGAACTCACGGAGATCTGCCTCTGCCTCTGCCTCTGCCTCTGCCTCTGCCTCTGCCTCTGCCTCTGCCTCTGCCTCTGCCTCCTCTGCCTCTGCCTCAAAGGAGAGCATCACTATACCTGGCTAAGTGTTTTAGTCTTTGCAGACAATTCCTATTACAATTTCCTTAAAACTTTGTAAGAGCAGCCATAGAATTCATACATAAATGAATAAATATGACCATGCTCCAAAAAACCGTTTATAGACACAAATGTGAACTTTATATATAAGGCATGTGATCAAAACAGTTTATTTTTTTTCAGCCATCTGAAACATAAAACACAGGGCTGGGGATGTAACTCAGTGGTAGAGTGTGTGCCTAGCATGTTCCAGAGAGACTCTTGGCTTCCACCCCAATACTAAGGAAGAAAAAGAAAAAAGATAACGTATAAACCATCCTTTTTTCAGTACGTGCAGCGTGAGAAAAGAGGTGTCAGTTTTCTGACCCAGCTCTGGGAAATCTCTCTACATGGAAGCATAAGGAAAATATATTTCTCCTTCAAAATAAACACTAGAGAAAATGGAACACTTTTCTTTAGATCAGCACATGTATTTAATAGTATTACATGAGAATCTACACTTTATCAAAACGTGTGGAAAATAGTACATTGAAAAGAATAAGATCAAGACTCAGAATCCATGGTAACCAGGTCACCATTTTCTTACTTCACTCAGTGTTTGTTTGCTTGAGACAGGTCTGTAGCCCCAGCTGGCCTTGAATACAGTATGTAGCCATGGATGGTGATCTTGAACTCTTGGTCTTACTGCCCCCACCTTCCAAGTGCTAGAGTCACACGTGACTGCTGCCCCCTGCTCCATGTCTTTAAGGTGTTTAAATATGGGGGATTCTGGGGTTGGGTCTTTGTCTAAAGCAGTAATTAGCTGTGCTCTCAGCCTCTGAGCCCTATAAATGCTCTCTCCCATACTCCAGAGCAGCGGTTCTCAACCTGTGGGTCAACCTTTTCACAAGGGTCACGTATTAAACATCCTGCATATCATATATTTACATTACAATTCATATCAGTAGCAAAATTACAGTTATGAAGTAGCAACAAAATTACTTTATGGTTGGGGTCACCACATGAGAAACTGTTTTAAAGGGTCGAAGCATCAGGAAGGTTGAGAACCACTGGGCTAGAGACTCGTTCTTCTATTTACTAACAGCTCTGAGTCCCTAGTTATAAACAGCACAAGATGAATGCTGAGTGCTAGGCTACCCCCCTCTTTTGGTCCCCAAGGAATGAGTGGGTCACAAGACAGAATTCATTTTCCAGTAACCGTTGTGATGTTTATTTCTGGTTTGCCATAGATTCAAGGTTCTTTGGTGGTTTATGGATCAGAGAGGCCAGGCTGAGACAGCCAAGGACAGAACCAGCATACATGCTGCAAACCTCGAGGGCGGGGTGGTTCAGAGTGGGTTCCAGTGGAAGGGTCTAGGTCCACGTTCTCCCACCTTGTCTCTTGCTCTCTGACACACTCAAAGGTTTCTTCTTCGCCCCAGCAACAGAACTTTCCAGGCTCTGAAAGGCTCACCAGGATCTGCCCTCCAACATGAAGGCTGGACTTATTCATGCCTTGGAAAGCAGGTCTTGGCACTCGACTTCCAGATCCCTTCCAGATCCACCCCTGACTGTGACTCCGGGAAAAGCACTCATGCCCCAAGGACCTCCAGTGAGCGTCTATGGTGTAGGAATGTCTCCTTTCGAGACTAATTGCAAAGGTCAACTAATTATGAGCGATGCGTACATTATGCATACTTGTGCACACATAAAGCAGGAGGTCTTCACAGGCTTCACTATTATGCTCTATTGTTCTAACTTGGGCCACATTCTCTATGCCAGAAATGTCCAGTTCCCCACAAAAAGTAGCGTCACCCTGGTCTAAGGATAGGGAAGATTCTGTTCTTGAAACTAAATACTGCTGTTGAAAAAAAATCACTTTTCCTCTAACAATATAGATAACACTGAACTAGGATTTATAGGCATAGACAAATAAATTACTTTTAAAATAAAAGTACAGCCGGGCGGTGGTGGCTCACGCCTTTAATCCCAGCACTCGGGAGGCAGAGCCAGGTGGATCTCTGTGAGTTCGAGGCCAGCCTAGGCTACCAAGTGAGTTCTAGGAAAGGCGCAAAACTACACAGAGAAACCCTGTCTCGAAAAACCAAGAAAAATAAATAAATAAATAAAATAAAAGTACATTCCTACACATTTTAATTTGACCATTTCCCCAGTAAAGTATAATACAGTGGACTCTTACTCATGGCTTTTTTTTTTTTGAGCTTTCTATTACCTATAGTTCAGAAATAGAAGATTCCAGAAACAAATAATTACTAAAATTTATGTTGTGGTTCTAATTCTCCTGATTTTTTTTTTCCTTCATTCTTTAACATCGAGTCTCATGTAGTCGAGGCTGTCACCAAACTTAGTACATAGCCAAGGCTAGCACTGAACTGCTCCTTCTCACTCTCCTTTCCCAGGTGCTGGGCTACAGCATTGGGCTCTTCTACTCTTTGAATGCCAAGGACATTGCCAAGGCTACCAACCTCGGGGCTGCGGGCAGCTGGGCAACTACCACAAGCCCATCAACATCTCAGGCTGCAATGAACTCTATTTCATTGCTCTGAGTGCCACTTTAGGGGAGGACAATGGTTTAATTCCTTTTTGTGTGAAGAACTGAAGTAAGACTTAGTCCTTTACATTTTAGATATGGTTTTAAGATTTTATTTTATGTGCATGAATATTTTGCTTACATGTATGAACTCTGTACATTCCTGCTGCTGCTGGAGGCCAGAAGAGGGCACTGGACCCCCCTGACCCCCCTGAAACTGGAGTTATGGACAGTTGTAAGCCGCCATCTGAGTGCTAGGAACTGAACCACGGTCCTCTGCAAGAGCAGTGAGTGGTCGTAGATAGAGTCATTTCTCCAATGCCTTAAATATGTTTTAAAGCATAAACAGTGAACTTTCTGCCCAGTTACTTCTATGGAAAGTCTTTGTAGGAGTTCAGAGCATGATGACCACACTCCCTTCATGAAGAACGTATTTCAGAGTTTTGGAATATGTCTGCAGTCACTGAGTCCTTCTTTTTCTATGGCAGTGCTAAGGTACATACTCAGTAAAAGTCAAGTGAATAAGCAGTCAGTTTTAATGTCCACCAAGTGAGAGAAGCCCCACTGTGGTTTCTCTTTCTTAGAGAGAGAGAATGAGAAGAAATGAGACAGACAGAAAGAAAAGACTATTAAAGGCTACCTTCAACATTCAACCTGCAAGTCCTTATCTTCTCTCCGTCTCTACTGCCTCCTGTTCTTAGATTCTGACTCTTCCTTAACTCCTGAATTTCTAGCCTAGCCAGCAGTTGGCTGCATCACGAACATCATGTCAACACAGGAAGCCCGCTGCATACAGATGGCTCCTGCCTCTTAGCTGAACTGCAAGCTGACCCTGCAGGCCCTCTGAGAAGCCACTTCTGGAAGGTTTTTCTTAAAGGCCGTCACAGCTTCTACAGAGAAATCAACCCTTCTTAACTTGTCCTTCCTACAGGGCTATAAATAAACAAGTGTTCGCCATATTTCACCATGGACAATAAATATAACGAAGTGTCTACTACAGAGACACAAAACTGTTTTCAGCACACTCTGCAGACGTTTTATGCACCCTTTTCTCTATTAATGAGCATCAGTTGAATAAGCAGTGTTTTCTTTTGTCTTGAAAATTCCAAGAACCCGGGTCTTTTAGTAAATATGTGGAGCACAGAGCAAGGCCCCTGGGAAGGGTTGATAATTGTGCTGTGCCCAGCAGGAGTCAGTTTTGTATTTTAACTCCCACTGTCTGGTACTGAGTCACAGGCCCAAGAGGTCCCTCCACACACAGCCCATTATCTGTCCTTTGAGCAGTAACCGAAGGAAGCGCCATTTCTGGCAGAGCCATTCAGGGAACCCTTCAGGATCCCGCTCTCCATCCTCTCTCGGCTGAACAGTGTGTCCTGGTCGCTTTCAAACTCAGACTCTGACACCATCAGGCTAGAGTTGTGCTCCGTGCTCCGGTGCTTGATACCTGGGGAGAAGCAGGAAGAACATGAAGACAGGACCACTCCCCTCAGCTGTTCTTTTGGCTGTGTTCCTGCTCTCTGGGCCTTCAAAGCAGTCACCTACATGGCAGGTGGGTTGGCATGACAGCGGCTTTGGGTGTTACCCTTGAACTTGAACTTGACACCAGCTTCATGACCCCTGACAAGGTACCTAAACTCTTCCCATCTATTGGAAGGTGACAAAGCTCTCACCCACAGGTTTATGGTGAGGATGGAATGAAATTGCCCCTGTGAAGCCCTTCACCCAGCTTTTAGCACAAAGTGGGCACAGGACACATAACTGCCACAGTGGTCTTCGAAGTTTAACCCCACCAAGTATTTTTGATAAATGATTTGATTTCTGGGATATATAAGATATGACCCCTAATATCAACCAACTGATAGTGTCTAACATGAAAATATGAAGGTTTGGGGGGCGTACAGGGCCATGGCACGCATGTGGAGGCCAGGGGATACAGTGAGAGATGGTTCTCTCCAAATTCCACCAGGCATAGAACCTATGCTGTCAGGCTTGGAGATAAACACCTCTACCCACTGAGCCACCTCGCCAGTACTAATGCTTCAGAATTTTTCAAAGGAACTTACAGTGTCTAGCTAAGGAGTTAAAACATGGATCCTTGACATGATGGCTCAAAATATCTAAGAAATAAAACTCTTACATGAATCAAGAGGATACAAACGTCTCCTGAGAGCTGGGATTCATCCTGTGATGGTCCAAATAGGATGGATTTAAACTAAGAGGGATGTTGAGGTAGGAGAACAGAAGGAGGGCATAGGACATTTAGAAGCGTCCAGAAGAACTTACAGGGGGAAAAAGTGTGGAGCAAATGACAAGTAGGAAACAGGGAATGCTGTGGGATGTCGTTCTGTATGCTGTGAATATGTGTTTCTCTGATTGGTTGATAAGTAAAATGCTGATTGGCCAGTAGCCAGACCGGAAGTATAGGTGGGCAAGCAGATGAGGAGAATTCTGGGAAGAGGAAGAGCTGAGTCAGGAGTCGCTAGCCAGACACAGAGGAAGCAAGATGACAAGGCAGAACTGAGAAAAGGTACCAAGTCATGTGGCTAAACACAGATAAGAATTATGGGCTAATTTAAGTGCAAGAGCTAGTCAGTAATAAGATTGAGCTAATGGTTGAGCAGTTAAAATTAATATAAGCTTCTGAGTGATTATTTTATAAGCGGGTCATGGGTAGGATGGGAGAACTCCCAAAAGTTGTCCTCTGACCTCCACACACCTGCTGTGGCATGTGTACATCTCTGCCCTGGAATAAATAAATAAGATGTAAGCCAGGCAGTGGTAGCACACACCTTTAATCCCAGCACTAGGGAGGCAGAGGCAGGTGGATCTCTGTGAGTTTAAGGCTAACCTGGTCTACAAAGTGAGTTCCAGGATAGCTATAACTGTTACACAGAGAAACCCTGTCTCCAAAAACAAACAAAAAATAAACAACAACAACAACAACAAAAACCCACAGAAAAAGAAAGAACTAAGTTACCTACAAACCCAGAATTAAGAAAACTCATAGAATCAGCACTGAGCAGCCTCAGAGGGGCAGAAAAAGCACATTAAGTAATAGTTAATATGTGAGCATCCAAAGGTTAACTGAAGTGGGTGGGAGGTGTCCTGAGCATAAGGGCCAATACACTTTGAGAAGACAAATTTCTGTAAACACCTCAGCTGACGGAGCTGATGGGAAATGGTTCTTTTTTAAAGGCTAGATGTCCTGCTGCTGCATCTCTGGCCATATGTAAAGGGAACAGCAATCAGAGATAAGCCAGGGTGAAAGTGCATGGTGGGTCATATGACCCACCGCCCTCTAACCCAGCCTAGAAAAGAACCAGGCACGGGGGTCACCTCCATGGAGGAGAAGTCTTGGTCCTGGGGTCACTTGGCAGAGGCTCAGCCTTCAGTAAGTACTTGCAGTCCCTCACCCATTACTGTCTCAGAGTACTTGTCAATTTTCATTAACTTTCTAATAGAGTTGCCATGAGCCTGTTCTCAGGCAGCCTGCCCCCCCCCCCCCCACACACACACACAGGGCTGAGGCCTTTGTCTTTCCTTGCAGACTCCCAGGCTTGCTCTTCCAGCCTGATTGGACTGTTGATTCCACCTCAGTCTCCGTGTCACCCAGCTGAACGTTCTGCCCAATGCCTAGATAGGGTGTTCCAAAGTGTCAGGCAGTTGTCTTACCGTATTTGGGCCTCAGTTCCATTCTCTCCTGTTCGTCCATATTGTCTAGGATGGTGTACTTGGTTTTCTTCCTTATCTTAGTCCTTTTCCGTCTGAAAGGAACAATAAAATGATCAACTCAAATGCTCAGAATCATACCTGGGATCTTTCCCACCTAACTAAAGGGTTCACTTGAAACTCAGTCCCTTCAAGCAATGCTCAACACCTTTATACAGCCCAGGCAGCTTTTCCCCATGAGCAATGTCTCACTCAGAAAGATGTGGGTGAGAAAGATTCCCCAGATCAGGGCTGACCAAGAATGTTCAAAGAATGAAACCAGCACCCCAAGGGAGGGGCACGCAGAAGAAGTGATAAGACAGTGAAGCCCCACAGTTATCGTAGAAATAACTCCATCTTTCATTTTTCCCACAAGATGTAAAAACTGGGCTGATCCTTTGTGTCTCATGCTAAGCTGCAAAGTATGACTCAAAAACACTCATTAAAACTACCCTAAACTCAGGAAGCAGAGACAGACAGATCTCTGTGAGTTTGAAGCCAGCCTGGTCTACATAGAAAGTCCTAGAACCAGGGCAACATAGTGAGATGCTGTCTCAAAACAGACAAACCACGACCCTAAGCATCAGTCAACTTGTTCTGATCAGATCATGTCACTAAGAGCAAGGGTTTCTTACTCTCACTTTAGTGCTTGCTAGATGGAGGCTTTGAGAATATTGCTTAAGACTTCTGTGTCCCGTGCCCTCCCCTCCAGAAGATTCCCTTTCTCCTGGGGTTGCTGGGAGGGCCAAATACAACAGGACAGTTAGAGCTGTCACTATGAATCAAAATGGCAATTGTTCAGTAGATGTTCAAGGTCAGCACCGTTCACTTCCTGTACACAACCCCGAGATGTAGATGTGTAAAGCCACATTCAGTAGGGACCCTATCCCACATGGTTCTGGGGACTTAATGAGTTTGGGCCTCTTTCTAAGGTCTTGGCTCTTCCACCATGCCTGCTGCTGGGAATGCAGTCATAAGAAAAACTCAAATACATTAAGGGTAACTTATGGAAACAGCTATAGTTTTAGTATGCCATTTTAAAAGCCCATCTTTAGACACAAAGTGTTTCGTATAGGAACATGAGTCCACTACTCTCTTCTGAGGTCTGATATCTTTCCTCACAAATCTCCTCATGAGGGCTGAACACGGGATTCTGGGAGATTCTGATAATGGGGCAGCCCAGGGGCTTCTCAGAAGTCATCTCCTTTGGGGGAAAAATAAGAAGAAAAATCTAAAACAAAAGTTCCCTTGGGTGTGCCATTGCCTCTCTTCAATTTTAGGTGGACTAAAGGAGTTAGACTGATCTAATTGTTGCTTCATATAACCAAGTCTAAAAATCAGACCACACATTTCTAGAATGTTTTTCTCGGCTGAAACATGTAAGGCCACCTGGACACTGCTCTGGTGAACATGTGAGACAAACAGAGATTACTATTAGATTTGGGAGTGGGGATTTGGCTCAGGGGTTGAGTACCTACCTAGCACATGCAAGACACACACACACACACACACACACACACACACACACTGTATGTATATGTATATATATAATTTGATATAGAATTATAGGCCTTGCTATGCTAGAAGGTGAGGGAGCATCAATGAGAAAAAGCTGCCTCCAATATTGACCCATTTACTTAGATGCACATGCCTAGAAGTGGAAAGTGCCCATGAAGTCCAGTTTGTCTTAAAAACTGGCTGTCAGTTAGTCAGTTAAAGAGTGAGACAAGTCCAAGCAAACAAGCCTGAGGCTGTCCATCACCCCAGCGAAGGGTCTTCTTTTCTCACAAAGAACAAGCACATTAGGTACCTCCTGCAGCAGCAGATGCACAACCAAGTCACAGCTCCAGTTAGCACTGTCAGGATCAATGCCAGCGCTGCCACGTAGAACACACTCCACTCTGTAAAACGAGAAGGCCAGAGGTAAGTGATAAGCACATTTGCGCTTGGATTTTTTTATTCATTTATTATATGCATTAATTATATATAGTTTATATTGTGTTTATGTATATATATATTGTGGTGGTATTGTGTTCCCCAAAATATTGTGTACCTTAATAAACTTATCTGGGGTCAGAGAACAGAAAAGCCACAAGATACTTAGGCTAGAAAATGTTAGCACACGCCTTTAATCCTAGCATTCCAAAGACAGAAATCCCTCTGGATCTCTGTGAGTTCAAGGCTGTATTGGAAACAGCCAGGCATGTGACACATGCCTTTAATCCCAGAAAGCAGCCTTTAATCCCAGGGAGTGGTGGTAGAAAGCAGAAAGGTTTATAAGGCGTGAGGACCAGAAACTAGCAGCATTTGGCTGGTTAAGCATTTGGCTGGTTAAGCATTCAGGCTTTCTAGCAGAAGTTCAGCTGAGAGCCATTGGGATGAGGACACAGGAGCTTCCAGTCTGAGGAAACAGGACCAGCTGAGGAACTGGCAAGGTGAGATAGCTGTGGCTTGTTCTGTCTCTCTGATCTACCAGCATTGACCCCAATAACTGGCCTCGGGTTTGATTTTATTAATAAGAACTTTTAAGATTCATGCTAATATATATATTATAAGTGTGTGAGAAAAAGAGAGAGGGGGGGGGGCATTGTGATTTTTCTCTCCAAAGAGACTGACGGGCACCAGCCTGGGCTGTGGGGCAAGATTGTGATTCCTGTGGCTGGTTCCTGCTTGGGCTGACTCCTAGCAGTGTGGGCCACATTTCCCATTTTGTATTATCCCAGTAGGGGGTGTGCTCTCATAAGGTCCCAACATCCTAAGCCACATGAGGTACAGTCTGGGGGAAAGTCTCAGAGCAGTTGCTTCTTAGCACGGCCCGTCACAGAGAGCAGAAGTGCCCTGCCAAATCTCTATCTCTCAGGAGGTTTTGCAGATAAGTCTCAGGAGACAGACTGGGCCAAGGTTTTAATGTACAACCAAGTGAGCTGGTTCACTTGGCTTCAGGTAAGAACTGGGCCAAGGTTTTAATGTACAACCAAGTGAGCTGGTTCACTTGGCTTCAGGTAAGAATGGGGTTGGATGGTTCTGGATGCTAAGCCAGGAAGAGATGAGTGTCTTCAAGAACCATACCAGAAGCCACCATTACACACACACACACACACACACACACACACACACACACACACACACTCACCACAGTTGCTCTCGCCATCCCACATATAACGCTGTATGAGGTTCTCCATCCACAGTTGGGAGCAAATGCAGCGTTTTGTGATGGGGTCACAGTGGCCATGACCTGAACACTTGAGAAGGCATCCTGGAAAAGAGGTGCAGAGATACGGTTACCACGGACAAAAGGAGGTCCCCAATTTTCCACTTTCATAGTAGTGAATGGGTGAATTAAAAATCTCTTAAGAAGTTGAGCATGGGCTGCGTGCCTTTGATCCCTGCATTCAGGAGGCAGAGGCAGGTGGATCTCTGAGTTCAAAGCCAGCCTGGTGTAGTAGTTTGAAAGAAAATGCCCCCCAAAGGCAGTGGCACTATTAGGAGGTGTGGCCCTGTTGGAGTAGGTGTGGTCTTATTGGAGGAAGTGTGTCACTGTGGAGGTGGGCTTTAAGATCGTATATATGCTCAAGCCATAGCCAGTGTCTCAGATCACTTCTTGTTGCCTGAGTCAAGATGGAAGAACTCTCAGCTCCTTCTCCAGTACCATGCCTGCCTGCACACTGTCACAGTCCCAGCCGCCATGCTCCCTGCCATGACAATAATGGACTAAACCTCTGAACTGTAAGTGAGCCACTTCAATTGAATGTTTTCCTTTGTAAGAGTTGCTGTGGTCGTGGTGTCTCTTCACAGCAAGAGAAACCCTAACTAAGACACCTGGTCTACAAAGCGAGTTCCAGGACAGCCAGGGGTCCACAGAGAAGCCCTGTTTTGAGAAAACAAAACAAAACAAATCTCTTATGAGCCAAGCATGATAGCATACACCTAAAATCAGCACTCAGGAGGCTGAAGCAGGAAGATTGCAGCAGGCTTGAAGCCAGCCTCCACTACACAGCAATGACCAGGCCAGCCTCCGCTACACAGCAATGTCCAGGCCAGCCTCCGCTACACAGCACTGTCCAGGCGAGCCTCCGCTACACAGCAATGACCAGGCCAGCCTCCGCTACACAGCAATGTCCAGGCCAGCCTCCGCTACACAGCACTGTCCAGGCGAGCCTCCGCTACACAGCAATGACCAGGCCAGCCTCCGCTACACAGCAATGACCAGGCCAGCCTCCGCTACACAGCAATGTCCAGGCCAGCCTCTGCTACACAGCACTGTCCAGGCCAGCCTCCGCTACACAGCAATGTCCAGGCCAGCCTCTGCTACACAGCACTGTCCAGGCCAGCCTCCGCTACACAGCAATGACCAGGCCAGCCTCCGCTACACAGCAATGTCCAGGCCAGCCTCCGCTACACAGCACTGTCCAGGCGAGCCTCCGCTACACAGCAATGACCAGGCCAGCCTCCGCTACACAGCAATGACCAGGCCAGCCTCCGCTACACAGCAATGTCCAGGCCAGCCTCTGCTACACAGCACTGTCCAGGCCAGCCTCCGCTACACAGCAATGTCCAGGCCAGCCTCTGCTACACAGCACTGTCCAGGCCAGCCTCCGCTACACAGCAATGACCAGGCCAGCCTCCGCTACACAGCAATGTCCAGGCCAGCCTCTGCTACACAGCACTGTCCAGGCCAGCCTCCGCTACACAGCAATGTCCAGGCCAGCCTCTGCTACACAGCACTGTCCAGGCCAGCCTCCGCTACACAGCAATGACCAGGCCAGCCAGGACAACACGGAAGACCTGTCTCAACTCTCATCACCACCACAGCAGTAGCAAACATTCTCACCATCTAAGAGCTCATCAGGAAGCAAATTTAGGGGAAAGCCAATCCATCTCATAGGAAGAGCCTTACCATTTACTGCAGTAATAACCTCTAAGAGCACGTGCAAAGGGAACAACTGGGAGTGCAGGTGGTTTGTCTTTACTGTAACATCATTTAAAACCGTTCCTACAGCCGGGCGGTGGTGGCGCACACCTTTTAATCCCAGCACTCGGGAGGCAGAGCCAGGCGGATCTCTGTGAGTTCGAGGCCAGCCTGGGCTACCAAGTGAGATCCAGGAAAGGCGCAAAGCTACACAGGGAAACCCTCTCTCGAAAAAAAAAAAAAAAATCATTCCTACAGTGGGGCGGTGGTGGCATACACCTTCAATCCCAACACTCAGGTGGCACAGCCAGGCAGATCTCTCTGTGAATTCGAGGCCAGCCTGGTCTACAGAGCAAGGTCCAGGACAGGCACCAAAACTACACAGAGAAACCCTGACTCAAAAAAAAAATCATTCCTACAGTCCACAGGTAGATGAGGAGTTGTATGATTACAGAACACGTCCAGGGAGGAAAACCAGGCAGCCATAAATGTCTTATGGAAAAGAAATTCTAAAGGATTTGGGGAAGTAATAATGGTATGATTTAAAGTTTAAAGACATATTACAAGAGCTATGATGTAACTCAGTGGTAGAGCACTCTGCCTAACGGGTGTAAGACACCAGATTGAGTCCCCAGCAACACACAGATACACACTCACATACACAGCATACTAAAAAATCAAATCATCTTGATTGCATTATATTTCCTAAAGATGGTGCAACTAGGAAGAAATATATGGGAATAGCAACAAAAGTTATATTTGGTCCATGGGAATTCTAAACTCTACAAACTAGAGGATTGTTTTCTTCTTCGTCCCTTGCAGAATAGTTCAATTTTTCTAAAATAAATAAATCACTGCCTTGGGATCTTAGAAAAACAGAAGATTCTACTTTGAAAAAAAATCAAGTTACCAAGTTACTCAGTGTTATGAATGAGAAAGTCAGTTACAACTAACACATATTTGAAACAAAGTAAATTTGTGCAAACATCGTCATATCCTGGGAACTTGAGGTGACTACTCCATTAACATTTGCTCGTGAGCTGAGGACGAGGACCATGGAACTACCAATCAGTTTGGTATCTTAAAGGGACAAGCAGAGCTAAGAAACGCAGTGACCACCGGAAGACACGTATAAGCTATCTTACAGTGGCGGGAGAAATTATTGAAACCATGATGTATGACACCACTGTTCTCCAGTTTCTTTCCAAGACAGGAGTAGTTGGCAAATGTGTCACAGAAAACCTACTGGAGATATGAATGTAGAGTCCCTGGGGGGCAGGGTCAGGGGGAGGGGAAGGAAAACACCTGTATAAGATACCATTCTTGTTTCTGGGGCCAAATTCCTGAATTTAAAGGGGGAAGGACAACAGTTCCACGGCTCAGAGAAGGCATGGCCAGGAGATGCGAGGCAGCTGGTCACACTGATCTACAGTCAGGAAGCAGGGGAAGCAGATGGCGGTGGGGTGAATGGCTAGGAAACCCCAAGAGCTTCCCACAGGGGTCCACCTCCTTCAGCAAAGCTCCAACTCCTAAGAGTTCCATAATCTTCCAAACAGTGTTCAGAGATACTGTGGGGGACATTTTGCATTCAACCACAGCAGTGTCCACGCTGTGCCTATAAAACTCCGGTAACTGGCAAGTCTGCTTTTTGTTTGTTTGTTTGTTTTGTTTTTAATTAGAATATTTCCATGGGAGACGTACCTGCTGTGTCTATCCTCAAGACCTTGAAAAGTAAGAAGGTTGCCTTCTCCTTTGAAAGCCGCCTGTGCAGATTCCGGACCACATCAGCAGCTCTGAAAACCTTGAAAGGTGGCCCACTCTGTACATAAAATACAATCACAGTGCTGTAGAAGAGACAATGAGAGGACGGTCACATGATCAGACAGTGGCCGGCACAATGTACCAACTCAGCCATCTGATCTGCGCAGTTGGGAAGGGAGACCACTGCAGCTCTGCGGCTGGTTCATTCACTTAGCATTTTTTAACTGTTGCGTGCATCATGATTCATTTTATGGCCAAATAATACTCCATTATATGTATGAATATCTCTTTGTGTGTGCATAAATAATTTGTATAATTTGTTTGTAGTTGGGTGTACATGTGGAGGTCAAAGGTCAACTTTGGATGTCATTTCTCAGAAGCCATCCGACTTGTTTTATGAAACGGGATCTTTTTTTTTTTTTTTTTCTTTTTCTCTGTGTAGCTCTGGCTGTCCTGAAACACACTCGAAAGACTAGGCTGCCCTCGAACTCAGACATCTGCCTGTGTCTGCCTCCTGAGTGCTAGGATTAAAGGCGTGCACCACCCCTGCCTGGCTAACAGGGTCTTTCTTTAAAGAAAAAAAAAAGGATTTACTTGTTCATTTATGCATTTATTTCACGTGTGTGGCAACATGTGCATCTGTGTACTACTTGAGTACCTGGTGCCTACAGAAGCCAGAAGAGGGCATCAGAATCCCTAGGACTGGAGCTACAGAGAGCTGTGAGATGCCTTATGGGTGCTGGGAAGCAAATCCAGTGAAAGGATGATAAACAGCTGCTGGTGGTGGCACTGGTTAACTGCAGAAAGGTCACAGGAGCCTCGGCTATGACTGCCTAGTCACAGAGAGCTTTATTGGGAGGAAGAGGGGGTAGGGTACAAGAGAACCAAGCCTGGGAAGGAGCATGTGCAGAGGGCAGAGAGAAAGATGGTGGGGAAGAGACAGAGCAGAGAGAGAGCAGAGAGAGAGGGTGGGGTCTGCAACCGGCTCTTAAGGTGCAGATTGTGTGACCAGCCGGCCGTACTTAGTCACCAGCGCGCACTGATGACCCGGGACCCTGAAGTGCGCATGTGCAATCATGTAGCTGGAGTGAGGGCAGAATTCTAACACCGGGTCTTCTGAAAGTCAGTCAGTGCTCTTAACTCCTGAGCCATCTCGACAGACCCCGTGAACAGAGTCTTTCACTGGAGCCCTGGGCCTCGTTGATCAACCTAGTGAGCCCCAAAGACACACACACACACACACACACACACACACACACACACACACACACCCCTCCCCATCCTCCGATTCCCTGGGCTGGGATTACAAGCATGCACCCCCATAGTAGATTGAATGAGAGTGCCCTGCATAGGCTCGCATATTTGAACACAGTGATCCCGGGTGGTAGTGCTGTTTGGGGATTGTGGGTGGTTCAGTCTTGCTGAAGGAAGTGCATCACTGAGAAGAGGCTGTGAAGTCCATAGCCTACTCCGCTCCGCTCGGGTCACTCCCGCTTTATGTTTGTGGCCGAAGATGTGACTCCTCAGCTTCCTGCTCCCTCCATCATGCCTGCTGCTTGCTGCCATACCTCTGACATGATGGACTCTTATCTCTCGAGAACTCTAAGCCCAAAATAGACCTTTTCTTCCAGAAGTTGCTTTTTTGGTCATGGTATTTCACCACCACAACAGGAAAGCTACTACTACAGCCACTACCGTGTCCAGTTTTCCCCCCTTATATTTATTTGTGTTGGAAAGTGGTGCATACATGCCACAGTCCATGCATGGAGGTCAGAGGACGGTTCTCTCCTTCCACCCTGAGGGTCCAGGGATTAAACTCAGGTCACCAGGCCCATAGCAGGTGTTTTTACTTGCTGAGCCATTTTGCTGGCCCCTTGTCCAGACTTTTACCTGAGTTCTGGGGATCAAGCTCAGGTCTTTATGCTTGCGTGGCAAAAGCATTAGCAATGTAGCTCTGTCCCCAGTCCCCATAGGTCACTTCTGTCCACTGGTGGACGACATTTAGGTCGTTTACACTCCGGCAGTCATGAATCTATGCTGTGACTGTGCACAGATACTGTCTTATGTGGATGTACATTTTTTATCCCCCTCAATAATGGTCTAGGTAACGAATTCTATAACTGCGTTTTTTCACAGTGGCTGTTTGTTCCACTTGACATCTGTACCAGCAACACACAGAGCTCCAAACAGTGGCCACAATTATAGCCATCCCATAGGTGGGCAATGAACAGGGTTTTTTCTTTAAGGTTGATTTATTATGTATACAGTGTTCTGCCTACATGCCACAAGAGGGCATCAGATCACATTACAGATGGTTGTGAGCTACCATGTGGGTGCTGGGAATTCAACTCAGGTCCTCTGGAAGAGCAGTCAGTGCTCTTAACCTCTGAGCCATCTCTCCAGCCTGTGAACAGGTTTTAAAAGAGCAGTGTGTGTGTGTGTGCGTGTGTGTGTGTGTGTGTGTGTGTGTGTGTGTGTGTGTGTGTGTGTGTCTGTCTGTCTGTCTGTCTCTCTGTGTCTATATACACCTAGGCACACACGTACATGTGCTGTGGTGTACACATATGGGGATCAGAGGACAACTTATGAGAGTTGATTCTCCGTCCACCATGTGAGCCCTGATGATTGCACTCAGGTCTAGCTTGGCAGCAGGAAGCCCCACCTTGCTAAGCCATCTTCCAGCCTCATGAGTTGTTGTTGTTGTTGTTGTTGTTTTGTTTTGTTTGTTTTTTTTTCCTGGAGCTGAGGACCGAACCCAGGGCCTTGTGTTTGCTAGGCAAGCACTCTACCACTGAGCTAAATCCTCAACCCATGAGTGGTTTTACTTGGCATTCCCTTTACCAGGACCTGAGGGAGGGGCCTAGAATGACTTGTTCTTACTCTTCTCTTTAAGGATAACAGAAGAATATGAGTGTGATAAAAAAAAATGAACAAGAAAGCAAACAAGGCAAAAGATGACCTGGAAGAGAGCAGAGGAGGCCTGCAGCAAATCTGACTCCCGAGTGAGGCCCAGTGCTGGGTAAGTACTCATCTCTGACTCCTAAGTGAGGCCCAGTGCTGGATAAGTACTAATCTCTGACTCCCGAGTGAGGCCCAGTGCTGGGTAAGTACTCATCTCTGACTCCCAAATGAGGCCCAGTGCTGGGTAAGTACTCATCTCTGACTCCTGAGTGAGGCCCAGTGCTGGGTAAGTACTCATCTCTGACACCTGAGCAAGACCCAGTGCTGGGTAGGTATAATGAGCATGGTAAAAAAAAAAAAAAGTGCCTTTTAGACATCTGAAAATAGCTTAGTCAGGAACCCCACTATACCCAAGGCTTCACTGTAAGACCCTCACTCTATTTTCTAAGATATAGATAGACCAGGCCAGTTTCAAGCTCCCAGAAATGATGGCACCAGCCCCAGGAACTTAAAAGTACAGCCATCTGGTAGCAACTAATTAACAAAAGAGTGCCCCAAATGCCCCACAAAAGCCAGGCCATTTGGTGGTGACTGATTAACCACAGGATGCCCCAGCACTGGAGATGGCACTTCTCAACTCCGGAGACGGGCTGTAAAAGTTCTAACAGAACAAACAGGCAAACTAAAATAAGACAACAAGGAGGCCCAGGAAGATTTAGCCAATTAGAATTGTACCCGTACTAACTCCCCCACAAACTGGAGGGACTCGTGGTTTTTGCCTTTAAAAAGCCAGCCTCACAAAGAAAGAGCAATTCCTCCCTGCCTCACTGCACTGTGACGAGTGAGTGCTTGAGCCGAAACTTGTAACAGAAATAAACCTTGCTTTTGCATTCTGGACATCCTTGGTCTTTGGTGGTCTCTCTGGTGGTGTTTTTGACATAGCAGCACCAGAACCCAGTGACATCACTCACTCAAGATAATCCCATGACACCCACTGGATGGTCTATAAGCAGAGACCAAGAGCGATGCTGCACGCCTGGAGAGATGCCGCCTTCATCTGCCCTGGATCTGGAGAATCTCCAGCAGGATCCTGACACTCAAATCTTCTGTTAGAGACTGGACCTGACCTCCAGCTAAGATACATCACATAGATGAGCAGCCTGGGGGAGACAGGCTTAGGAATGTAGTTAGGAACCTAGAGTGTGAACCTTATGTGATGACCCTCAACATAATAAAATGTAACTTTTGTTATACCAACTATGCGTATCTACCTTCTTGCTTAAGACAGTAGTTCTTGCTGGATGGTGGTGGCACACGCCTTTAATCCCAGCACTTGGGAGGCAGAGCCAGGCAGATCTCTGTGAGTTCGAGGCTAGCCTGGTCTACAGAGTGAGATCCAGGACAGGCACCAAAACTACATGGAGAAACCCTGTCTCGAAAAACCAAAAAAAAAAAAAAAAGACAGTAGTTATCATAGCTGACCTCTGGGTACCATGTGCTGAGCATGCAGCTCCATACCTGACATCTGTGTGGGCCTGGATCTTGAGCACCTTCACGTCTGAGTCTAGCACATTCAGAAGCATAGCCAGCTGCCTCACTAGGGTTTCCTTCTGCTGCTCGGTCAGCTGCTCAACACCAACCTGCAGGATCAGCTCCACCAGGCCATCCTTCTTGGGGTCTGAGGAAAGAGAAGACACAGGATTTTCACCACGAGATCACAGGCTTGGTAAGGCAAGGAGCAGGGTCTGTAGAAGGGTTCAAAGCCAGACTGGACATGTGGCTCAGGAAAGGGGTGCTGGCCCAGTACCCACAGATTGTGGGTTCCATGTCCAGCACAGCAAAAGTAGGTCAAAATAAACAAATACAAGTGTGAAAGAACCCTTGTCTATCTTCTACACCTAGTTTTAGGACTCAGATCATTCTAAAACAGCAGAGAGGTGGGAGTGTAGCACGCGCCTACAATACCAGCACTTGGGGCTGTGGGGGCAAGAGGACCAGGAGTTCAAAGTCATCCTTCCTGCACAGTGAGTTTGAGGCCAACCAGGGACACATGAAACCCTGCCTTAAAAAGAGAGCTGAGCTAGGCGGTGGTGGTGCACGCCTTTAATCCCAGCACTCGCGAGGCAGATCTCTGTGAGTTCGAGGTCAGCCTGGTCTACAGAGCAATATCCAGGACAGGCACCAAAACTACACAGAGAAAGTCTGTCTCAAAAAAACCAAAGAGAGAGGGGGAGGGGTATTGGGGGTAAGAAGGGTGAACACTGCAGAAACCAATAAATTTTCCAAATTTATTCCACTTCATTATCTAGTATTTTTCTCTCAAAAGATAATCAACTATACCCGTGGGCTACATTAAAACTGTGGCACCTCTCACACTTCCTGCTCATGGGCACTACCCAGTCCAGTTTACACTCAGCAGCATCACTATGCTCCCCTCACCGAGGCTGCCCTCCCTCAGCCTGACCATGTTTACTTCATTTTAAATCAGGAAAGCAAAATCTTCCTGCCAGAGGGACCAGCCAAGGGCAGAAGCTAGATACAGAGGACCTCCCACCCCGGTGACCTGGGCTCGGTACACACCTGGTAGCACCTCCACCGTGGCTGTGTCCGAGTCCGAGGCCCCCTGACTGTCAGTGACTAGCAGGTGAAAAGTGTAGACTCCTTCCACCAGATTGGTGAGCTGCAGAGCCACCCCGCTGTCAGAGCCTCCGATGACATCCTGAGGAGGGAAGGGATCCACAGGGCAGCTGTCAGGCTTGTACCCAGTCTCTGAACCTCTTCAGAGCTCTGAGTTCTCATTTTCAGGTGTGTAGGACTTATATGGCTGGGGGGAGCGGGAAGTAGGGGGAAGGGGAAGGAGGGAGATTTTGAATCTTCAGCTCCTCCTTATGTGGAACTCCAGTGGGTACACGGACCAAACGAGATTAGGTAAACAACTTTCCAGGCCAAATGATTAATTAACAGAGGGCAAGAGCTTAGGTTGAAAGCTCCAGGACAAAGCATGGAGTTTTATGGTCTTATTGTTTAATATAGTTTTATAATGTTCTCACCGCATGTCCCCTCATAGCACATTATATCCACCTTCTCAAGTGAACCCAGAGCCTTGGTGGACAGATCACTCATTCTACAGGCCCATAGCTCCAAAGAGTGGGAGAGAAATCTTCTGGAATCTTTTGTCTGTACTTTTTGTCTTTTTGACCAGAATGGATGGCAGTGAAAAATTAGGAATCTGAACTGAAAAACACTGAAATGCATTTAGAAGCTAATCTACTATCTAGCTAGATAGAATTCATTCTAGAAGTACATTAGAATGTACAAGGCATTTTCAGTCCCTTCCCTGTGACTGCACCTTTGGTATATTCACAAGAGTATTTCTGTAGATCTCAAGTCCTTAGCAATGGAGAAAAGGAAGATGTATGGACATTTACAGTCTAAGCGGCAAAGTGATCCAACGGCTTCCAAAAGCTAAAAATCTGTGTTTGTTTGGTGTGAGACTGAGCTCTTTGGCCTTGGCCAAGTCATGTTCCATCTCTATATTTTACTCTCTGCCCCTGTGAAGTGCAAATGGAAATCCCCATGCATCTGATATATCTGATACATGGAGGAAGAAAACCCAAATAGGAAGCTGAGGAAGAGAAGGGCCCCACTGGAAAGCTTGGCTTCCATGTCCCTCATGGTGCCCAACCTTCTGATACTGTAACATAATGTTGTCGTCTATAAATGTATTGGGCTGAATCCACAGCTGTTCTAGGACACAAGAGGCCTGAGCACCATGGGTGGGACACACCTGCATGGATTGCTATCCTACCCAATATCAGATCAGGAAAAGGACTTTACTTAAACCTAATGACAGCCTAATATCTCCAGCTCTCAGAATATTCAAACCCAGAGGACCATGAATCTAATCAGGGAGATGGCGTGGTAAGAGAGAAGTCACATGTTCAAGTCCTAGTCTGCAACTAAGTTCTAAGTTAGAATTTAGAAGGAGGTAATTAGAGTTGAATGAGGTTATAGGGTGGGGCCTCACCCCCAGGATTGGTGTCCTTATAAAAGAAACATGAGAGCAGTTCCCCCACCCCTTTCCTCCTTTCTCACACTGCCACATGAAGATATAGCAAGCAGTTGGCTACCCAGGATACAGAAAGAGATCCCTCACCAAAGGTAAACAGATTGGCACCTTGGTCCTGGTTTTCCAGCCTCTAGAGTTATGAGGAAAAACTGTTCCGTAGTTTAGGCCACCCTGCCTGTGGTCTTTTGTCATAGCAGACCACACTGACTCATCTGTATGAGGTGTACATGCCTGAGGGGTAGCCCCCTTCCAGTACTCACGCCAGCAGCTGGACTCTGGCCATCCCGGATCCACAGATAGGACACAATCCCTTGGTCATCAGTAGACCTTGAACCATCCAAAGTAATGGAATTATTGGGAAGTATAAGAACATGTCTGCCACCAGCCTGGGCTCTGGGAGGACTATTATTTTCTAAGTCAGACACAGCAAAAACAAAAGGAAAGAAATTGACTTAAAACACTATCGACGGCATGGTATAAACCACCCACAACTGCTCCATCTTGTAGCCAAGGTTGTTTTAGATAACCCAAGGCATTATATTCTGTCCCAAATACCTGTAAGATAGATATAGACACTGAACAGCCTCTGGTCCAATGAAAAGATAAACAAAAGCAAGTAATTTTACTGAGAATTTTATAATCCAAACTAATACAGAAGGCTAGGGATATACCATGGTAAAGTGCTTGCCTAGCGTGCCTGAAGCCCTTAGTCCAATCCTGTCAGCAAATAAAACCAGGTGTGGTGCTGCATGCTTGTAATCCCAGCAGGCAAGAGGATTGGGAGTTCAAAAACTTGTCTATAAAAAATGGAGGGGGGAGGGGTATATGGGCCAACTAGAGGGCTTAGTGGGTAACAGAGCTTGTCACCAAGGCTAATGGACCCAAATGGTAATCAGACAGAACTGATTCCCTGAAAGTTGTCCTTTGACATACACACAACACACACGCGCGCGCGCGCACACACACGCACACACACGCACACACGCACACACACTCACACTGTGGCAAGCACACTCCCCTCCCACACATACACAATAAATAAAAACATAATAAAAAGTTTTTAAACTGTTCCTTTAAAAAACAAAGCATATAACTTGAACATATTTCTGCTCTTGGGTTTCCAAGAAAGAAGAAAGCAAAGCACTGGCCAGAACTGGATCTTTCATGGCCAGGGTCACAGGAGAGTGAACTGATTTGCAAACAAGAGGAAACACTATTTCCCTGCAGAGACTGTAGGCTCATGTCCTCCTGCTCTACACACTCCCTGAAGCCTGACAGGACTTAAAGGAAGTCAGCTGTCAGGGAGAAGGTTGGCCGGCTGAGCAGAGCTCAGTCAGCTGTGAACTCACGAGCAAACACCAATATTGCTGGGTAATCATGGACTGGCCTGGGGACCTGGGAGGCTGGAAGGCAGGGCAGGTTCAGGTCCTGCCGCCAGGTCCACTCACCCTTCTTCACAGCCACGGTGAGGGTGGATGTGCTGCTCAGCCCCTGCTGGTCTCTCACGGTTAAACGGAAGTGATAGGTACCCACCTGCAGCCCGCTGACAGTGGCTATGGCTTTGTCCACATTCTCCATCTCCACTGCACTGGGACCTCTGTAAAACGGGGATGTTGTAGACAAAAGGTGGACATGAGACCTGTGCCCCGTTTCTACTCCTGGCTGTAGTGACCTTCTATCTGCTCTTCTACAGAATTCTAAGATAACTCTTCATGCACACTCGTTCTCTAGCTTGGCATGAGGGTCAAAGCTAAAGTCTGGTTTTTTATTTTTTTATTATTATTTTTTTTTAATGTGCTGGGTTCTGGGGAAAGGGTTTCATTCTTTTTTCTTTTTTAATTGAGATGCCACTGAACTGATCTCTCTTTAGAAAGCAGAACCTTAGAAACTGCTCACTTTTTTTAAGATAGGGTCTCACTATGTAGCCCAGGTTAGTCTTGAACTCATGATAAGCTTTCTGCTTCAGCCTGCTAAGTGCTGAGATTACAGGTGTGCACTATCATGCCCAACCACCCATTTCTTCTTTGAATGAAACTCAGTTAAGTCCTCATCTAGCTTCAGGGCATGCGTGGAAAAAGAAGGCATGAGCCAGATGATCTGCCATGGGAGAGAGGATTTATGTCTAGTCGTTAAGACCTAGACTTGGTTATCAGATGGGGCAGTTTGTGTCTCCATGTAGCCTCTTCCAGTCTAGGTAGCCTAAACTATTCGGCTTTGCTGGTTTCTTCAAGCCTAAGTTTTTCAACTTGAAAATGGGGATGATCCAGCCAGCGTGGTGGCACATGCCTTCAATCCCAGCACTTGGGAGGTGAAGGATAGTCAGAGGCAAGTGGATCTCTGTGAGTTGAAGGCCAGCCTGGTCTATATAGAGAGTTCTAGACCAGTCAGGACTATATAGTAAAACCCTGTCTCAAAATAAACAAACAAACAAAAAAATGGGAACGATGCAGTTCCTTCTTCAGAAGCCATGTGGCATATTGAGACCCAGTAGGTAAAACAGGAAATGTTATAATGTGAATTTCACCTTGAACTTGCACATCTGTCCTATGAAATCAATGGGCTGGTTAAGTGTAGACCACACATGGCTTTCCCTGCATCTCTTTTGGCAGGAAGCTCACCCCACACCACTCCAGCCCTGTCCACCTCTTCTGAGCTCCACTTCCCTCCACTGCCAACCAGGGGCCATCTCCCCAAAACACTATCCTCTTTTTGATTGCTTGTTTGTTTGAAATGAGGGTCGTGCTATGTAGCTTAGGCTAGCCTTGAACTCAAGAGTTTCCTGCCTCAGCCTCCCAAGTGCAAGGATTACAAGCATGTAGCACCATGCCTATAATACATACTTTTATCAATAAGGCCTAGTTACTCTTTGCTTGAATCTTGACTCCTCAACAAGCTCGGGCTGCAGTTTAACGTGGTCCTCCAGGGAAGGGATGCTGTCACTCAGCAGTGACCCAGCCTCAGAGCTGGGTGGATACACTACCTGAGGTGCTCCCAGTGGTAGCAGACGATGCCGTGGTCATCACTGCTCCCGCTCCCATCCAGTGTAGCGCTCTGCACCGGGAAGAACAGCTCCTTATCGGGGCCTGCCACAGCCACCGGAGCCTGGTTGTTCTCTAGAATTACAGACGTTAAAGAGAGGAAAGGAGAGAAGGAAGAAGAAAGTAAAAAGGAAGGAGGAAGAGAAGAAGGAAGGAGAGGAGGAAGGGAAGGGAGGAAGGGAGGAAGGGAAGGAAAGAAGAAGGAAGGAGGGGGGAAGGGGAGGAAAGAAGGAAGGAAGGAAAGGAGGAAGGGGAGGAATGAAGAAGGAAGGAAAGGGGGAAGGGGAGGAAAGAAGAAGGGAGAAGGGGAGGGAAGGAAGAAAGGAAGGAGAGGAGGTGAGAGGGAGGAAAGGAATTAAGGAGGAAGTGAAAAAGGGTAAGAGGGAAGGAAGAGTGCAGGGAGGAGAAGGAAGAGGAACAGAAATCAGGGTGCATAGGCTTGCTCTCTTCTGTCTGCAGCGCCACTGTCTAGCACAGTACCCGCTACATAGCAAATGTTGACAACATTTCACTTGTGGGCTGGAGAGACCTGGGTTCAATTCCCTGGACCCACATGGTGGCTCTCAACAGTCTGTGACTCCAGTTCTGATGCCTCCTTCTGGCCTTCACAGACATCCATGCAAGCCAAACACCCATGCACATAAAAATAAATATTTTAAAAAAGGAAAATGTTTCAGCTGAATGTTGGAAGAAAGAAAAAGAAGTAAAATATCGCTCATGGTGTTATTTTTATGAATAGTTACTATTTCTGCTTCCAAAAAAAAAAAAAGCCACATAATGCAAGCCAAGAGTCACACAGACACAGCCATTACCATCAGAATATAGTGTCTTTCTCCTCTGTCCTCCTCAATATGCATAGTGGCTTCTTAATTTCCTAAGGACAAACATCCACAAAGCCCTGCCCCTCTGTGGGACCTCTCATCCCAGTCCTGGTCCCCAACAGGCCTAGTCCCATCTCTTCTTTCTCCAGTCACACCATTATTTTTAGTTCTTCAATGTACCCAGGCTCCTTTCATCCTGTGGCTTCTGGGAGTCTGGGCCCCTCTTCCTAAACACCTTCCTTCTTGCCCTCCACTCCCCATCCTTCTCCTCCTGATCACCTCTCATGAGTTTGTCAATGGGACTCCAGTGAAAGCTGTTTCTGGAGCCAAGTGCTCTGTGGGTGCTCTTTATGTGGGCGCCCTTCCTCACTGAGGAAAGCACCTGAATAACTTCATGTCACTTCACGTGCACTTGCCACAGCCCTGGAAGAGCACAGGCCGGGCCCATCTTCTTTAAGTCCATATCCCTAGGGTCTGGCTGGGAGCACCTTTTACATCTTAGCTGAATCAATAAGTGAAAATTCAACCAGTTGCCTTTCTGCTGAGACTTCCCATCATCAGGCTACCATGTGATGGATGTGGAGACAGCAAGCCTTTTCTAGAGAAGTTTTCAAACCAAGACCATCATAAGCAAGGTCTGGCTGGCTACCTATGAGTCTCCCGAAAGCTACAGGTAGCAGAGCCCTGGGTTTTTATAAGACCAGTAAGTGAGTGGAGCCTGGGTCAACACCCAAGTTTCTGCTGCGTCTGGGTGTCAGGCCACACAGTCAACCAGTCTCCCCCAAGACACCCTGGAACTTTCTCCAGCTGAGTATGACAGGCCCAGGAGTGACCAGATGACCAATCAGAGACACACTTGGTGCTGACAGCGACTCTCATTTTGTCTTTGGTACTACAGTTTGGAGGCGTGTGACAAGATTCAGAACATCAAAGGAAACTTGGTTTTCCGTGCCCCATCAGCTCTCACATCTCTGACTTCCTGCCAGCTCAGGAACCTCAGGGTGCGACCACCAAGTTAGACACATCTGAAGCTCAAGAGTCTGGCTATCGCTTCTACTTTCATCTCTGGGGTCAAATCTCATTCGCATCTCACCTACCAGCCTGGACAATCACGGCGACCAGAGCAGCGGATTGCTGTCCTGCGGAATCCGTCACCATCAACTGAAATGTGTACTCTCCTTCCCGCAGCTCAGACAAGTGGAGGTATGGGGTCTGTGCTCCCTACACAATAGCGATGTGGAAAGGAAACAAGAGGAAGACTGTCCTTAGAGAAGTCCCAGGAAACAGTGCGCCATGACAGAGGCTGCTGGGTTCCCTGAATGCAGGGATCCTGCTCGAAAACAAAGCCAGGGTCATCTGGGAAGAGGAAACTTCAGTGGAGAAAATGTCTCTATCACACTGGCCTGTAGGCAAGCCTGGGGGAGCATTTTCTGGATTAATGACAGATTTTGGAGAACCCAACCTGCTGTGAGCAGTGCCACCCCTAGGCAGGTGGTTCTGGGTTGTATGAGGAAGCAGGCTGAGCAAGCCATAAGGAGCAAGCTAGTAAGCAGTGTACCTCCACGGCCTCTGCTTCCATGTCTGCCTCCGAGGGCCTGTCTTGAGTTTCTGCCCTGATTTCCGTTGATAGTGGATTACCATCTGTAAGGTGAAATAAACTTCACCTCCCCCATGTTACCTTTACTCATGGTCTTTATCACAGCAACAGAAAGCAAACAAAGACTCTTGGGAAGCTGAAGCAAGAAGGTGGCAAGTTCAAGACCTGCCAGGGACAGAGGAAGTTCAAGGCCGATCTGGACTTAGGAAGACCCTAGCTCAATATATATTGAAAACTATAAAAGGGAAAAGGGCTAGCACTCAGTGCTGGAGTGCTCGCCTAGTGCATGTGAGGTGCTAGGCAGTGCATGCAGAAATTAAAAGAAGGAAGGAAGAAGCAGGGTGTGGGGTGCATGCCTTTAATTCCAGCCCTGGGGAGGCAGAGGTAGGCAGATCTCTGTGAATTTGGAGCCAGCCTGGTCTACATAGCAAGCTCCAGACCAGCCAGGACTACATAGTAAGACCCTGTCTCAAAAAAAGGGGGAGGGAAGGAAAAAGAGGAGAGGAGGAGGGAAGGAGAAAATAAAAACAGGTGTGAACCTGAGAAAATGTAATTCTGAGTCTGTTGTGTGTCCTCACAGCATTGAAGGAATGTCAATTAATAAAGCCTCTGGAACTTAGTACAGCAGTGTTGGAACAGGGTCCGAGAATGGAGGTGTAAGGAGATTTCTGGGTGCTTGTGAAAAACCTCCAAGAAGGCAAGGCAAGAGTGACCTCAGTTTCTTCAAAAACATGAAATCGTTCTTGGATTATGCTTTCGTGCCCCGCCCCCAGGCATAGTGGATAGGAGTGAGTTTACTTCAGAATGTTCATTACAACTGACTGTTGTTATTTGTTTATATGCCTATGTGGATAAACATGCTTTTGCCATGAGCAGCTCATCTGCCAGCTGCAGCTTGCCATGTGACTGGACACTTTACTCACGTCACTCCTGTTAACTCTTGGAATATAAATTGTCTGATGTTCTGAATAAAGTTGGCTATTGCATGAGACTTTAGTCCACCTCATTTATAGGCTCCATCCTCCCAGGTCCCCCCACTTCTAGAGTGGCAAACACAGCAGTATCTGCTACGGTGTTTCAGCAAGTGGGGCATACAGAATAATATCTGCTTTTCTGATAACGTAGTTAGTTACCTCTAATGTTTCTCCCAAGTCTAAATAAAACATTGCTCTAACAAATACTACGTCTGCTTTTTTCCCAAAGGACCTCATGATCGACTTGAAACAACAGGACTGACTGCTTGGTTGCTGTTCTGTGCTTACCTAAGTGTGTGACAGCAAGGGATGTAAACTTGGGGGAGACTTGGGAGGCTACATGCTCTTCCCACCACTTCACAGTTTGAGAAATTTATAAAACCGATTTTCTGATTTAACAACCCCCCTAAACCAAGAATAGATAAATGAATGATACATAGATGATGGATGGATGGATGGATGAATAGATAGGTGGATGGATGGATGGATGGATGGATGGATGGATGGATGGATGGATGGACAGAGACAGACAGACAGACAGACAGACAGACAGACAGGGATAGGATAAAAGGCTGCAGGCAGGATAGAGGACTTGCCTGCATGACCACCTCTTTGCTCTCACCGCCAGGGCCTGGGGACCACTCATAGAGGACAATCTGGTGATCATCACTGCTCTGGTTTCCATTCAGAGTTATGGTGTTTTGGGGCAAAGTTATGGTCTGATTTGGTCCTGCATTGGCAACAGGTGGGTAGTCCACGGCACCATGGATGATGAGGGTTGCTGTGGTGGAGTTAGTAGCGCCATCTGAGTCTGTGATGGTCAACCTATAAAGAGAAAAGGAAGCTCTTACATCCAAGCTTGTGCCACAGCTGAAAGTAAGTGGTCACCGTAGCCTGCTCAGACTAAACATTCTCAGAAAAAAAGTGAAAATAGAGGCCAGCCGGTGGTAGCACACACCTTTAATCTCAGCACTTGGGAGGCAGAGGCAGGCGGATCTCTGTGAGTTCGAGGCCAGCCTGGTCTACAGAGAGAGATCCAGGACAGGCACCAAAACTACACAGGGAAACCCTGTCTTGAAAAAAACAAAACAAAACAAAACAAAAAAGTGAAAATAGAAACTTGAGGATGAGGCTAAGAAAAGCATACAGGCCAGAAGATATTTTTCTTTGCTTCTGTTGTCATGGATTCATTTTACTTTTGAATCATAATATGTTTCCACATTAAGCCTTAGCTTTTATGAATTTACTAGTCTTTGAGATGCTGAATGGAGAATGTGCCCCCTCAAGGAAACCGAGAAGCTTCTCTAGACAACTCAACTCATCTTAAGAGTATCACTAGGCACCTCTCACAACAACTCATCCTAAGAGCATCACTACACACCCCTCTCCAACAATTCATCCTAAGAACATCACTACACACCGTTCTCCAACAATTCATCCTAAGAGCATCACTACACACCCCTCTCCAATGACTCATGCTAAGAGTGTTACGGGGAGCCACTTCTGCCTTTGATCTTGAGAATTTAGTGACTGAACCACTTGTGAATTTCAGCTACAAAGCACCCAGTTTCTAAAGTCATTTCTGGAGGATTGTCTACAATCATGCTTCCAGAACACTTTTTGCAAAGCATTTTAGGGTTAAGCATTTTCAAATACATACAAAATGTTCAACATACACACACCAAAAGAAAAAAGAAAAAAGGAAAGAAAGAATGGAGGAAGAAAAGAGAAGAGAAGAGAGAGAGAGAGAGAGAGAGAGAGAGAGAGAGAGAGAGAGAGAGAGAGAGAGCAAGCTGCCCAGGCCCTCCTGTACTGAAATGGTCCCAAGAACAGCACAGTCTCCATTTGCTAATTTCACCCTTGGTGGAGGTGGGGAGTGGGGCGGGTGTCTGTGAACTAAGCTGTATAAATAGGAATAGAGAACAACAGTTCAGGGTAAATTGTATATCGGGGTCATCTGCAGCTTCTGGGCTTCCTTTCACACTGTCCCACAAACTCCACACAGACAAGGGCCAAACTCCAGCTCAGCTCTGACCACAAACAAAACCTCGGGGGTCTCTCCCATCAAAACTTTAACCCAAGTAAGAAAAAAAAGAAAAGGGTTTAAAGTAGCATGTGACTAGAAGAAGCACTTAATACCATACTGTTCAGAGTGCTCATTTTTAGGTCATGGACATAGGGGAAATATTTCACTTCCTCTGCTTGGTGATATATTATTTTTATTTTTATAGAAAGTATCAGTTTCAAGAAACAGTCAAAAGAGAAGTCCTGGGAAAACACAATATAGGTAGAACCCACTTGCCTAAAAGTGTAGTTACCAGGATCTAAGTTCGACAAGCGTAAGACTGGAGCATCAGCCAGAAACGCCTCTCCGAGGAAGGGCCCGTCGACTTCTTCCCAGTGGTAGCTCACTACCTTAGTATCATCTGTACTTTCTACAAAGACGAAGAAAACAACATCCACAGTGAGTTATGGGAATAGTGAGATGAAAGCATTACAACTTATTGAAAACTTAACCGTGTTTAGTAGAAATACACATCTGCACAGATCTCAACAGTACACAGTATGCATTAGGGCCATTCCCAGTCCCTAAATTGGCACCATTTTTCTAGACTTGCATAGGTTTGAGCAGGGCAAGCAGAGTGACAGATACTGTGGCTCAGAGTGCAGCACCTGGACATTCAGCTGCTGCTCATCTGGGTGACTGATGACATGCTACCAACACCTTCATACAGATATCTGAATAACAGGTTCTTGAACATGTTGAGAGCTGATTATCTACAATGTAAAAAACCCCTTTACCATATTAATGACTAAGATATAAGTCCAGAAAAAGACTCGTGCACGAAAATTTCCCCACTTAAAAGAGCAAACCAGGGTAGGACTGAGAAGATGGCTCAGCAGTTAAAGGCACCTGCCACTGTGGTTGACGACCTGAGTTTAGTCCCTGGGACCCACAAGGCGGAACAAGAGAACTGACTACCAAAAGTTGTCCTCCGAACTCTTCAGGTGCGCTATATTGCGCACAACACACACACAGTATGAGCATATGTACAGAAGGCTGGGACTGTAGTTTAGTGGTACAGAGCTTAACTACTATGCATGTGAAGCCCTGGGTGGTTTGATCCTCAGTAGTGAGAAGTGGGGCGGGGGGGTGGTTTTGGCATGGTAGGTCACTAGCGTTCAGGAGACTAAGTCAAAATTATTTGCATGAGTTTGAGGCTAGACTGAGCTACACAGTGAGACCTTGTCTCACAAACAAACAAACAAACAAACAAAAAAAAACCCAAGCAGGGCTGGAGGATATAGCTCAGTGACAGAATGTTTGCCTAGCATCCACAAAGCCCTGGGCTCAATCTTCATATCACAAAAATAAACAAATAAATAATAAAAGAGAGCAACAATGTGTGTCATGTAGAACCACAGACTTTCAGACCTAGAAGGAAGCTGACTTTTCATCAAATTCATTTAAGGAAATAAGTTTATATGGCCAACTAATAATCCTGCATGATTTTGTAGCTGAGCTATTCTGATCAAAGATTTTTAAAAATTCTGGCCTTTTCTCATATAATTATTTCCATTTAAAGTGTTCTTTGTCCACCAGGCATGGAGGCTCACGAGCCTACAATCCCAGCATTAGGGGGCCAAGGTCAACCTTAAGTACACAGCAAGCGTGGGGCCAGCCTGAGCTGCCTGAGAAAGCAAACAAACAAATGTGCTGTATGTTCATGTTGTAGTGGGTGGAGGATGAGGACATGATGCGGATAGATGCAAGCATCACATCACTGTGGTGTCCACAGTCTGCCGGCAGGCTGATAGAGCGTCATTTGTGAGTAGGAGCCTCAGCCACTGCCTCTCACTCTCAGCAGGCCATGGGGTTAACTTGGTGACTGAATGAACAGGAAAGCAGATGCAGAGCACATCACACTGTTAAACCAAATTAACAGTAGACGTGTTTATGGTCTATTCTCGCTTGTATGGACACCCAAAGGTGGACTTCCCTCATCCTCTAGTTAAAGAATAAACTCTGAATAAATTAGTAAGCAAAATGCTACCCACTCTCGCTGAAGCCAACCTCACTTATATTTAAAGGTTCTGTTCAATCGCTACGTGATTCACAAAAGAATCCTTAGTAATTATTTGAATTACAAATCAAATATCTGACCCTAAAGAACACTGTGTTTGTTTGTTTGTAGTTTGTTTGCTTTAGACAGTGTTTCGTGTATCCCAGGCTGGCCTGGAACTCCTTGAGTAGCAGAAGATGACCTGGAACTCCCCATTCTCCTGCCTTTGCTGCCCAAGTGCTAGGATTACAGGGCTGCTGCTACTCCCAGCTGGAAGAGCCTAAGACAAGAAGCTGAAAGAGACACTGGTTTATCTCGGTGTAACAAGTCTTCTTGGCCCTGACACAGAGTACAATCGGACAGTACAGACAGACAGAAACCACCCAAACATGGATACACACGGCTGCCGTCGATGAGGGCCGAGGTCAAGGGCACAGTGAGTTCCTGTATCTGAGGAGAAACAACTGCCGTGGGTGGCTGGTTGACTCTTGCTGCTGTGGGACAGGAAAAACAGACAGCAACTAAGCCAGCTTCCCACACACCAGTCACACAAACAAAGAATCCTCTAAGAGCTTATTCTGAACGTCCTGTAGAGGTCTTCATCCCCCTGGGTCTCAACTGTGGAAACTGTAAACTTTTAAACCCTCCTGAGTTTGTCTGTCAATTTACTTACCTATAGACAATCCCAGACTCAAGAGGTGAGTCGTGAAATGTGTACTGTGATTACAGAAAAGGAAGACTAGATTGCAGGGCTTTATTTGTCCCAGGGTAGCCTCCAGTTCTCTATGGATGATGGCCTTGAACTCCTGTTCCCCATCTGTGTCTCCCAAGAGTGTGGAGGCCCACAAAGGTTTCCTAGTGAGATCTGAGTTTGCTTTACCCAGCAGGGCTGCATCAGAGGATTGTTTGACCTCATGTGTGGTTTCTAGGTGATTGGAAGGGTCCGCACTTGGCTGTGCTAGAGGGAGGTCTTTTGCTCCACCCCTTGGCATTCCTATAAAAGGCCCTTTAGAAGAGGCAGAAGGGGCCAGTAAATATTGATCCAGGCCCTCCTGAGGCTATTCTGTGTTTCTATCTGTCTCTCTCCCCTCTATCTTTCTATCTAAATAATTCTCCCTCCTCCCTCCTCAAGAATACCCTGGGGAAAAGTGGAAGCTGGCCTCCCACACAAGTGCTAGGATTACAGGGTGAATCCAAGTGTATCCAGTACTGGGCAAGCACTCTACCAACTGAGCAACATCACCAAACCATGAATTGGATCTTAAATCTTTGACTGAAGGTGCCCACCACCATCACAAGACTTCAGTAGTAAGTAGACTGTGGGAAAGGTGGAGCTGCTGGCCCCCAGGAGAAATGGCTAGGAGGTGGTGTTGCCACAAACTTGATGCAGGCCAATGGCACTGCTGAGCTGATGGATAAGTGGAAGCTGGAGGCCAGGACACAGAGCAGGGTGTGTCCACCAGGACCAAAGGTCACCTCCTCTAATCCACATGAATACACTGCATTGTGACCCAGGGGTGGACTTGATAGTCCATGGCACATGTGTGCCCCTGGTCCTTTAGGGGCACAGGTGAGTGCATTTGAAATATCCGTGCTCCTACAAGAAAGTTAGATCATGAGGAAAGAAGGTGGATAGAGTAAGTGTTGGACAGGGAGGGTCAAGGTACAGCTTGTCATCATTCAAGAACAGTGAGTAGTTACCTTGTATACTTGAGTAGCATGTCAAGCAAGTGCCAGAATTATATAAAAAGCAAAAGAAAACAAAAAGACTAAACATAATCCTTGCATGTTTCTCTACAGTGGTGCCTGGGGGGCTGGAATGAGAATGCCTCCCAAAGGCTCATGTATCTGAATGCTCAGTCACCAGGGAGTGGAACTGTTGAAAAGGATTAGGGGGCATGGCCTTGTTGGAGGAGGTGTGTCACTGGAGGTGGCTTTGAGGGTTCAAAGGCCCACACCAGGCCCAGGCTCTCTCCCTCTCCCTCCCCCATCTCTCTCTCTCTCTCTCTCTCTCTCTCTCTCTCTCTCTCTCTCTTACTCTCCCCCCCCCCCCCCCCCCCGCCCAGCCAGCCTGCCTGTGGATCAGGATGTAGGTTCTCAGCAACTCCTCTTGCACATGCCTGCCTGCATGCTGCCATGCTCCCTGTCATAATAACAATGACCTAAGCCTCTGAAATTGTAAGCAAGACCACAATTAAATGCGTTCCTTTATAAGAGTTGCCTTGGTCATGATGTCTCTTCATGGCAATAGAACTCTAACTAAGACAGTCCCTAAGGTAAAAATAAAAGAATATGTGGTAAACATTGTCAGGTCCAAACTCCAAAGGCAGTCCAAATATCCAGAAAAGAGCTCAACCTAGATTATAGGAGGATTTCTGGCAGTTAGATAAAAGCCAGCATTCCTCAGGAACTTGTGAAGCTAGTTTTTCCTCCATCAAAAGGATTCATTTCCCTTACCTCTGGCAGAAGGGACATGTGGCTACCCTGTGGCACCTTTCGGCATATCAAAGCCTATGCTGGCTTCCAGGCTCCCTCTGTATCACGAGTACCTGTAACAAAGTCCGGGCTAGCATCTAGCCCTTCTCACCTCCTCCCTACACTAAACTCCCTTCAGCTCGCTGGCTTCCCTCACCCCAGCTACTCAGTCTCCTTACAGCCTTGGTATTCTTGCTATGTTTTTTCTCTCTCTGTTCCTGCCTCTCTCCCTGTTTTCTCTAGTCTCTGTCCCTTGCTATTCCCTCCTCTCTCACAGATTGTCCTGACCATGTCCAGTCTACTTCTCTCTCTCTCTGCTCTGGACTCTTCCAGATGCCTCTGTCTGTCTGTCTGTCTGTCTGTCTGTCTGTCTGTCTGTCTGTCTCTCTCTCTCTCTCTCTCTCTCTCTCTCTCTCTCTCTCACATCTAAAATAAAAACCTTCCCTTTAACCATACCATGGAACAGTCATGTCGTCAGTTTATACAACCGTGGCATCCAGGTGCAGAACATGAGTCCAGCACAGCCAAGAGGCCATTCTCCCACCCGACTCACCTGGCATAACACTGATGTTGACATATGCTTCTCCAAATGCATCCTCACTAGAAACAGCTACTCTGAAGGCATAGAATCCCACGGATAACTGCAATGTAAAAACATACACATGGGAGAGCATCTGAAGACATTGGAATCTGCCTTCTAGAACAGCATCCCAAAGGCTTGAGAGGAAGCCTCATTGCAGTGTGTCTAGGACTGCTACAAATGTAAGAACTGCATTCTAGGATACTAAGTCACCTGCATAGGCCTTTTTCTTAGTTACAGGTATCACAAGCCTTATATCAGCCAAGGACAGCAGCTCTCGGATGAGTGTGTATGGAACTGTGCTGTATTTGGGGTTCGGGGAGGGTCGCTCAGTGATAAAAGTGAACACAGGGCCTCACAGGTGCTCAGCAAGGACCCTACCCTGATCTACACCCGAGTCTGGAATCACACATTTGTAACATACAAGTTCACAGATTTACTGGCAGAGGTCTGGGTATCATGCTTTGAGAAACAGCTTAGTCACACGGCAGTGATATGAGCTGGTAAGGCTCTGGGATTGGTACAGTGTTGCAGGAAGACATTCACCTCATAAGAAACCAGACCCCTAGCTATTAAATCAATGTGTTCTCCTTGGAGCCAAGGAAGTGGTACGTGTTTTCTTGTGCGTAGAGCAGGATTTGATAATCTAAGCAACTTGTGAACTAGAATGGAATTGCTGGAAACTCATAGAACATGCCTGGTGGACACCTGAGATATCTTTAACACAGTAAAGACTGCAGGAATTAGAACCCAGGCTTTGAATCCACCACACAGTATGGGCTTCCAAGGCTCTTTCTCTTGAGCTGATGACATGCCAAGCAATTCAAACAGAAAAGCTACTGAACGTTTCCTCATTTAACCATCCATCTGCCTGCTTGAGCTTTATGTAATTATAACTCGCTGATCTTTCTGATTTTTTTTTTTTTTTTGAGACAGGAGATTCAATTATGTTGCCCAGGCTGGCCTGAACTTCTGGGATCAATCAAACTTGCCTCAGTTTCCCCGGTAGCTGAGATCACAGGCACATGCCATCATGCCTGGCTTCTTCATTTGTTTTTAATCCTAAGAGAGAATTCTGGGTTCAACAGCAAAGATGTTGCTAACCGGATTTTGAGGTGTGAAACCTGTTACTTACTTGAGAGAGGTGAAGAGTTGGCTTGTTCTCTTGTTTGATTTTACCTTGAAAGTCTACAGGGTGGCTCATTAAACTCCATTTATAGCTGTAAGTTGTGTCTGAGAACAAATCAGAAACATGAGTGCTTATCAATTCTGAGATAACCCTAAGGAGGAGAGAGCTTTAAACCAACAGTACCAATTGCCTTAGATACAAGCTTCCAATCCTCATCCCAGGAAGGAATCACAAAGCTTCTGTGTCTTTGCAAATAAAGAAAAACAAAAACAAAGACAAATTTATCATGAAAGTATACAAATGATAGAAAATAGAGTCTAAAAATTAAACCTCCCCAATTTCACTGTTAACATTTGAAAACATTCCTTCTAGGCTGTTTCCAACACCTGATTATCCATATAATTCCTTTTTTTTTTAATCAATAAGACAGACTCTCACTCTGTAGCTCTAGCTGGCCTGAAATTCACTATGTAGATCAAGACCAAGGTGTTTTCCAACTCACAGAGATCTGAGTGTCTCTGCTTCCCTGGTACTCAGATTAAAGGCGTGCAAACCCACACCCACCCTACATACACTTCAGCTGTTTAATCCACTGTGTCTTTTCTCCTTTTGATGAAAAGTACATAGATTTCAACTCATTTGATCTTGATAGGGGTTGGTTTAAGACACAAAGTTACTTAAACCTCTCTATCTTGAACTAAAGCTGTCTGCAGCCTTTAGATAGCAATGGAGTAGCTCAGCTCAGCTCAACGGACTGAGAGGCAAATGACAGGCAAGACTGTCTCTGTTTAGGAAACTTTGACCCGTGTGACCTGAGTGAGAACCAAATACTTTAAGAATGATCTAATTAAGGAAGAGTGCACTGATAGGCTGTAGGAATGGTTCAAATGCTCAGGAATAGTGGGGCCCTGGGTAAAGAGAAGGTAAGCACTGTCAACCTGGCATTATATTTAAATTTATGTGTGTGTGCATTTTATGTGTGTTTATGTGTGCATGTATATGTGTTGTGATATGTGTGTACCGTGTCTGTGTGTGTGTGTGTGTGTGTGTGTGTGTGTGTGTGCGCGCGCGCGCGTGTACCATGGCACGTGTGTAGAGGTCAGAAGGCAGCTCCAAGTATTGATCCTCTACTTCCAACTTGTTTGAGATGGGATCACCTGTCATTCACCACTGTACAGACTAGGCTAGTTAGCCTCGCTCTGCCTCCCATCTTGCCACAGGAGTGCTGGGATGATAGACATGCTACCACATCCAGCTTTCCATTAGTTCTAGGGATCTGACATGGGTTCCCATGCTTGTATGGCAGGTACTTGTCCACGGCACCTCCCTGGCCCCTGGCCATTTTTTGAGCAACTGATCTGGAATATTCTGAGAACTACTCAACTGTGTCTCTAATACTACAGCATCAGCAAGCAAGCTTCCCACTGCATGCCATCCCCTCTCCTCAGTAGAATCTCCCTGGCCTCCGTGGGATGTCACAGATCAAGGCCTTGCATGTGGCAACCCCACCTCTCTGATATCATATGGTGATCTTCTAATCTGACCAGTCATAGATTATGCACTATATTGAACTTCCTAGAAACCTACTGCATTTCTGCTATCTCAGTCAATGTTGGCCATCTCCTACTTGGAATGTTGTGGGAAGGATGCATCAGGCCTATGGTCTGTGGAGACCTGGGAGAGAACACCCCAGCTCTACCAGCCAAAAATGTCAAACTCTTACCTGCAGGGGGCGCTGGCTCAACAGAGGCCTTCAGTTCTGCTTCACAGTCCGGTAAGGTTATCACAAGGTTATCTCCAGCAGACACTGCAAGCGCCTTTACTAAAAGTTAATTAGAAACCGTGCATGCCATTATGTAATACAATGTCTGCATAATATACCTGCTCTTAGCGTGATCATTCCTCATAAAATTTTATCTAAGGCACCCCACCCCAGGCCGGTGCCCTCTATTATGCTGCAATCTAGACCGCAAACTTAAAACTTCCTGCATGAGTTGACACTGGGAAGAAAATAATCATTCAGAATGAGCAATGTGTTGCGTGGTGGTTTACCAGCAGGTGGAGGACTACTGATGGAGTTTGTTTTCTCTGGGGCAACCAGCTTTTCTTGACTCCCTGGTGAGTGGTCCTTGCTCACAAATAGGTCAAGAGTGCTCCTAAGTGACTCAGTATCATTAGCCATGCTGCTCAGATCCGGGAGCCCCTCATAAATGGCCGCTAATGGCTTTGCTCTTGGAGCCTTTCCAATAGGAAATCCAGGCAAGCTCAGTATGAAAAGGTAATTGAACTCCAGCAGCGGGGACATTAACTCTCATCAAAAGCACTTACCTGCTAATGCAACAAAGCTCATTTACTGTCCAACCTCCATGGCATCGACATAGTCCTACTTGTCTCAACTGGGCACTAGTTTCACTGCCATTCATAATTGGGTCAGAATAAACTATTGGAATTGAGTTTTCTGGGACCTTAGCCCACAAAATCAAGCTTACCAAGAGCTGAGAAAGGTTCTGCCATTCTCAAAGACACCCCAATATTCCCCTATCCCCATTAGCACCCAGGGAGTCAATATCCAGGGCAGCTTCTCTTCCTCACCCAGCTTCTCTTTCACCTCAATCTCCTCCTCACTCAAGTTCAGGGTCAAAGTCAGTAAGAGTGAAGGTTAAGAAGCATCAGGGAATCAGAACTGAGCAGCACTGGTTCAGGGGGCACCTGGGATACCAGGCAGGTCTCAAAGGTAACTGAAACTTTACGTTAGGAGTGTTGTTGTTGTTATTATTATTGTTTGAGACAGAATCGGATATAGCCCAGGCTGGTCTCTTACTCTCTATGTAGCCAGGAGATGATCTTGAACTCCTGATCTGCCTGTCTCCATTTCCCAAGTGCTGGGGTGACAGACTTGCACCTCCACACTCAAGCAGTTCAATCTTTAAACTGGGCTGTAGCTACAGGACACCCTTATAATCCAGTTGACATTGGAAGCATTAACCCCCACTCACTTTCTGGACAACAGACCTTATTTTATTTTAGTTTTGATTTAATTTTCTTGTTGGTGTAACAAAATCTCTGACAGAAAAGACTTGAGAAAGAAAGTGTTTGTTTTGGCTCCCAGCATGAGGGTTACATGCATCAAGGCAGGGAGGGCAAGACAGTAGGAGTGGGAGGCAGCTAATCTCATTGTGTCCTCAATCAGGAAGCAGAGGGAGATGAATCCTGGTACTCAGCTCACTTTCTCCTTTTTATGACATCCAGTCCCTACCCCACGGAAAGGTGCTGCTCACACAGTTACGCTCTTCCCACCTCGGTGAACCTAATCTAAGTAATCCTTCCCATCCTAGACTCCTATCTTGCCCTCTCCAACCACAAAACTAGTTCCAGCCAACTGATCTCCTTCTGGTTCTTCCAAAATGTTGTGTGAGTCTTGTCTTCTCTTCCACACATAATGGAAGAGATCACTCGTGGTGTTGCTTCAGAGAGCAACACTCTCAAGGACTAGTGATTTCCCAGGGAGAGAAGCCTTTGGTGCTCCAGGCCCACCATGTTTCTCCTGCTCCCAGCACCAGGACAGGCTTCCTGCAGTTCCCTATCTCCCATCAAAGTCACCCCCAAATATCACAGCTGCCTTGCCTTCTTGTTAAAAGTTCATTAACCAGAAATACACAACACTCATTCCTATTAGAACATGTGTTGCTCCCCCTACAGAACAGGTCAACCCCATGTGACCCGGCTCGCCCTACCCTGCCAGTCCCTCCTCCAGAATGGCTTCCTGGCACTCCTGGTAGATCAAGTAACCCTCCTCTGCTGCCAGCACCCTCTCACAGCATTTTCCATAGCTTGTCAAGCCATCTGTCCCATCTGTCAGTCTCCCCTCGTGCCTTAGAGATCCACAGAGGGAAAAGACAGACTGCCGTTCATCTTTTACTCTGGTTGCAGAGCATGATGTCTGCTAAGTGTCTGTCTCAAGACAGGGGCCGAAGGGAGCAGTAAACCTTAAACACTGTCACTGCTAGAGTCGCCCTCTGCAGTAAATGTCTTCTAACTGTCGTTTTCAAAAGTTACCTGTCCTGGTAGAAGTAGTCGGTGACACAGGCCTCGCAGGTGGGTCAGCCCAGGAGAACTGTAGTGGTGGGAAATGTTGGGGTGCTGTGTTCTGTGTTCCATGGGGTGACCAGTAAGAATGGAGCTTTTCCCCACCATGGCTGGGCTGGACTCCAGGCTGGTGGGGGCAAGACTAGGGGAAGGCATTAGAACCTGTGGGATAAATTAACAAGGGTATATTGTTATGAAAAGTGTTCGTTTGGGTTGGGACAACACAAATATGGGCAATGGGTTATTTGTGCCCATCCTCTCCAAATTCATGCACTGAAATCCTAACCCCCATGGGATGGTTTTTAGGTGAGGGGGAGGCAGAGTAGGTGGTCAGGTCATGGGGGTGAGAACCCTCATGAATAGAATCAGTGCCTTCATTACAAGAAGACAGAGCTCAGTCCATGGTGCAGGCTCCTAATTAGAGCACTCAACAAGCTGAGGCATTAGGATTGCTGATTTTGAGGCGAACTTCGGCTATGTAGAAAGACCTTGTCTCAAAGAAAGAGAAAATGAGGATGGGGAAGGAGAGGGGAGGGGGGAGAGGATAAACAGAAAAGAAGGAAGAGAAGAAGGGAGAAAGAAGAGGCAAGGAGGAAGGGAAAGGGTGAGAGGAAGGAAGGGCTGCCATGCCCCTCATCCTCTACAAGTCTGATCCTTGACTGGTTTTCTACAGATACTCTATTCAGTGGCGCTGTGGCGTGAGTAACGCTGCTCTGCTACAGTCTTTGCATGGAGAGATGTGTTTATTCCTCTTAAGTGCACACTAGGAGTGTAACTGCTGGGTCACATGCTAGGGCGTTGCTTTGTATTACTGTTTTAGTGCTCAGAACAGCAAGCCAGTTTCCCCGGGCATCTGCATCGCTGTGCACTCCACCGGCCATGTACGAGCACTGCGGCTTCTCTTCTAACTAACACTTCCCTAGTTCTGGCTTTGTTGTTGTTGTTGCTGCTGCTGCTGCTGCTGCTGAACTACTCAGGCCTATAGACCTTGGGCTACTCTCCACCCAGTCCTGGTTTTATTTTTTAGTACTTGGGATACTCTCCACCCAGTCCTGGTTTTATTTTTTTAGTACTTGGGATACTCTCTACCCAGTCCTGGTTTTATTTTTTTAGTACTTGGGATACTCTACACCCAGTCCTGGTTTTATTTTTTTAGTACTTGGGATACTCTCCACCCAGTCCTGGTTTTATTTTTTTAGTACTTTATTCTAGCCATCCTAATAGTATTACGTTTTGGATTCAACTTCTTTTACTTGTTTTATTTATCCTGAGTGCTGAGATTACAGGCACGTACCACCACTCATCCTTACCAATTTTTAAATCAGGTTGTTTTCTTGTTATTGAGCTGTAAGATTTATTCACATTTCTGCACATAATGTTATGATAAATAGTTTGCAAATATCTTACTCCGTTCTATAGGTTGTCTTCTCTTTCTTGATGTTGTTATTTGGGATGCAAGAGTATTTAATTCTGATGAAGTCAATTTATCCTTTTTTAAATTTTTACTAAGTTGTTTGTTTTGAAACAAGATTCTCTAATTAGCTCTGGCTGTCCTGAAACTCACAATGTAGACTAGGCTGATCTAGAACACACAGAGATCCTCCTGCCTCTGCATTCTGAATTCTGAGATTAAAGATGCATGCATAACATCATTTTTGCCAAATTTTGATGCCCTGTACAAAATAATTATCTAAACCTAGTTACTAAGGTTTAATATTGTTTTAACTCTTATCGATTAGGTCTTTAGAACATTTTTAGTTCTTTTTTTATATAAAGTGTAAAATAAGAAAGCTACAACTCATTCTTTTGCATGTATTATTGGGGCTTTGAAAAGGACACCCCAAACCAAATGCTTCAAGCCAAGTTTCTCTCTGGCCTTCTCCTGTATTCCTGCCTGTATCTCATTCTCCCCCAAAGCATGCCACAGAAGCTGGAAGTCCTTTTTCCCAGGATGTCAAGAATCTTATATACTATTTTCCTTTTTAAAATTCTTAAATGAGGCAAGGAGGTAGCTCAGTTGAGAGAGAGCTCACCTAGCATGGTCAAGGCCCTGAGTTGTAGCTAAAACCAGCATAAACCAGGAGAACCCCAGGATCCCAGTGCTCAGGAGGCAGAGGCAGGCAAATCTCTGTGAGTTCACAGCCAGAGACCTTGCTGCAAAGTATTAGATAAATAAAATAAAAACAGGAATTCTGAAATTCCCCTGTGCCCTCCATTCACTTCTTTCTGACTGCCTTCAGATCACTGCTAAACTCCCAGATTCTTACATTCTCTTCAAGTCCGAGCGATCTCTGGGTTCTCTGGTGTTCTGTCCTCACAGGATTTCCTTCTAGTAACACTTGGGCCTTCTCCCTACTTTTGCCGTCTCTAGACTCCCCGTGATTCTTTCCCCTCCCATGGCCCCTCCCTGCACACTGTTTAAAGGGTTGGAGATTCATTCCAGGGTCCCGGGGACGAATGTTCTACCATGGAGTCATAACCCTATTAGTTTTTCTTTCTTTCTTTTTGTTTTTGTTTTTTTTTTTTGGTTTTTCGAGACAGGGTTTCTCTGTGTATCTTTGCGCCTCTCCTGGAACTCACTTGGTAGCCCAGGCTGGCCTCAAACTCACAGAGATTCGCCTGGCTCTGCCTCTTGAGTGCTGGGATTAAAGGCATGTGCCACCACTGCCCGGCCTCTTTCTTTTTTGAGTTGGATCTCAGAACATGTTAAGGATGGCCTTGACCTCCACTCATGGTCCTCCTACCTCCACCTCCTGGGTAGTTAAACTACTTGGAAATGAGACCCTCGTTCTTTTACCACCGGGGTTTTTCATGGACAGGTCTGTGGTTCTTCATACCCATCAGCTTCACCATGTCTCTGGCACCCCTTCTAGCCACCTAACTAACTGGTAGGGCTGACTGTGGTACAGGAAAACTTGACATCTGTCTACTATGGGAAATTTCCAAAGCCTCTGTGTGTGTGTGTGTCTGTGTCCATACATGCTGGTGCCAGGGCCTTCTATGAAGTCTTTGTTAACATTAATTGTCCATAGAGGATCTCTAGGGAGAAGGGCTCTTAGGTAGATGACCTGGGAAGGGGAAGCTCTGTGTTCTTTTCAAACTTCTTACTCAGGGAAGCATGGCAAAGAATGCTATTATGTTACTGGTTAGGTTGTGAAAGACATTCATCCTGAGGCATCAACCTGAGGCAGTGCCCTTAGGAGAAACCTCCTCAGGTTCCTCAGCTCTGTGTTCTTTTCAGACTGCCTGCTAAGGGGAGCTCGGCAAAAGAACGCTGTTCTGTTTCCCGTTGGGCTCTGACATCCATCTTCCTGTTCCTCTAGCCTGAAGACTCTGGCAGAGCTTAGCCATGTGCTACTTTCCCTGCCCACCTATGGGCATGCTGTGGGATGTCTTTCTGTATGCTATGAATATATGTTGTTCCCATTGGTTAATAAATAAGCTGCTTTGGCCTATGGCAAGGTAGCTTAGAGACAGGCAGGAAATCCAAGGAGAGAGACAGGAAAGAGAAAGACAGAGATGCCAGCCACTGCCTAAGGAGCAGCAAGATGCCAGCAGACCGGTTATGGCATGGTCACGTGGCAACTTATAGATTAATAGAAATGGGTTAAGTTATAAGAGCTAGCTAGCAAGAAGCCTTCCGTGGGCCATATAGTTTGTAATTAATATTAAGCCTCTGAGTGATTATTTTATAAGTGGTTGTGGGACTGCAGCTGAGAAAGATTTGTCCCGACTGTGGGTCAGGCGGGACACAGGAAATCTTTCAGCTACAAGCATGTCTCCAGCACACCCACCTCTTTTCCAGAGCTATTGCTGGGTTGTTCTTGGAGCTGTAAAGTTTCTCTCTCCATCCCCTCTCCTGTAGGTAATACGGTCACAGAGGTGGGCCACACACTGGTCTCTGCTGAGTGCCCGGGGGTAGGGGACCCAGTGGACTCATTCAGGACCCCCAGCTGCTGCCGGCCCAGCGGCTGGGGTGTGGGGTCCTGCAGCTTCTCTGTGGAAGTAGCTGAGCTGTCCTCTGCAGCTGAGACATTGAAACCTCCCTCGCTGCCGGGCAGCAGGCTCCAGTCGGGGTACTCAGCGCCGCCTCTGGGGTCCTGTTGGTTGGAGGGCTGCAGGAGGCCCTGCTCCAGCTCCTTGTAGTCATCTGAGTACTCAGCAGTCTCCTCCGGTCCCCCATCTTTTCCTAGAAAGGGCAAGTCCTTCCTGAGGTCCTCAAGGGAGTCTCCCCAAGCACCAGAAGGGGAACCCCTGCCCAGCATCATGTCTCCGTAGTCCAGCAGCTGCTCGGGCTTCTGGACAGGTCTGCGCACGAAAGTGAGGTAAGACCGGATGGGGCCTGTCGTCCTGGGCTCACAGTTCTCCTGGTGCACGCAGTTCACCAGGTAGCAGCTGCCCTCAAACCACCAGGCCAGGTCGCAGCTGGGCAGGTCACAGCAAGCCGCCGTGCAGTCTCCCACGGAGAAGGTTTGAGATGCCCGCATGATTCTAATAGTTTCCAGGTTAGGTGAGATGATGGCGTTGGAATAAGTCCTCCCCTCACTGCACTGCTGGCCCCTGCCACCTGAAGACCAGAGAGATGCCAAAAGCCAAATTGGTAAGCACACAAACTTCAAAAGAAGATACACAAATGGCCAATAAATATTGGAGAAAATATCCAAGCTGTATAGTACACCAGTAACACCCCCACCTCCCCACCCCCCACTCCCCCACCCTCCACCCTCCTATCCTGGACCCATGTGGTAGGAGAAGAAAACTGATCCCTACAAGCTGACTTCCACATATATGCCACAACACTCACACACACAATAAATGAGTAAATGCAACATAATGCCAAACATCAGCTCTGTGGAGAGACTATTTCATCCAATGTAATGAGAATTAGATATACCGTGTATGTTCCTTTTCCAATTAAAAAAGACAACACATGAAGCAGAGATAGTATTTTCTCAAACACAAACCTAGTTTTTAAATCACATGAATAGTTTTGGTCTATTATTTTTTAGAGAAAAGCTGGATCTCAGACATGGAGAAAACACTAATTTACTACAGAGGAACACAATGAAACAGCATCTCTTATGAAGCTCAAGAGAGGATGGGGTGAAGCAGAGATAGGTAACTCCCAACCTCTCCAACACATGGTATTTTTATGGCTACCATTGCATCTCTCCATAACTTGTATGAAGACCTGAGCCAGAAGTTTCTCCCTGACCCACATGGTCAGACGTGTCTTCCTTCCCTTGAAGACACGTGAATTCAGCAAGTGAATCTGAGCAAAATCGTGTTTAATGCCTGGCCCTGGCCACCCACGGCAGGTGGCCTTTACAACTCTCCCAGGAAACAATGATGTCTCCTGGTAATGGTTTCCTACCTGAGATGGCAGCCAGCAGCAGCAATGAAGACAATGCTCCTGTTGGGGACACCATGCTGCCTCACACAGGATGAAGCCTCCAAGGCAGTGGATTTGGAGCAGGCTCCCTTTGGTGGTGGATGAGCCAGATGTAGCCTCTAGAACTTCAAAGAAAACAAAACAGAGACAAGGGAGAAGAAAAGGGTAGATAAGTGTGGAAACATTGTTCCTATCATTTATTCCTGTTAACAGAAAAACTGTCCTGTTCACCAAGTGAAGTCATAGCCAAAGCGGCTGTTCTCCAGAGAAATTTGTTAAAATAGCCAGGACAGTTAGTTCCTAAGAAGATACAAAAACAGCCGGACATATTGGTACATACCTTTAATTCTAATGCTCGGGAGGCAGAGGCAAGCAGATTCTGTGAGTTTGAGGCCAGCCTAGTCTACACAATGAGAGTTCCAGGACAACTAGAGCTAAATAGTAAGACCCTGCCTCAAAAGAAAGAAAGAAAGAAAGAAAGAAAGAAAGAAAGAAAGAAAGAAAGAAAGAAAGAAAGAAAGAGAAAGAGAAAGAAAAGATGAAAGGTTTTATATCAGCTCATCCTACAAACTGTGGAAATAAAGACCAATCAAATGAGAAAAGCAAAGCTCTATATCCACAGTGTATTGTGGCAAAGAATTCAGTCACTACCATTGGCAGAGACTGGAAGACAGAGGAGAGGAAACGCTGTGTAGTGGGATGAAGGGGAGGCTTCAGTGTGCTGGGAGAGGAGGTTGCTGTTGTGGGAAGCTGTCCTGGCTAACTAGACGTGGAGCATCCCATGATGTGGGGAAAGCTAACGGCTAGTTTTTATGTCAACTTGACACAAGCTAACTTCGTCTGAGAGGAGGGAACCTCAGTTAAGAAAATGTCTCCATCAGGTGGATCTCTGTGAGCTGGAGGCCAGCCTAGTCTACAAAGCAAGTTCCAGGAGAGCCAGGGCTGTTATACAGAGAAACTCTGTCCCCAAACCAAAAAACAAACCAAACCAAAATAACAATAAAAAACACAAAATGAAAGAAAAAAAGAAAATGCCTCCATTAGATGGGGTTGTAGGCAAGCCTATAAGACATTTTCTTTCTTCCTTCCTTTCTTTCTTCCTTCCTTTCTTTCTTTCTTTCTTTCTTTCTTTCTTTCTTTTCTCTCTCTTTTAGTTTTTCGAGACAGGGTATCTCTGTGTAGCCTTGGCTGTCTTGGAACTTGCTCTGTAGACCAGACTGGCTTCAAATTCACAGAGATCCACCTGCCTCCCAAAAGCTGGGATTAAAGACATGCGCCACCACTGCCCAGTCAAGGCATCTTCTTAATTAGTGATTGATGGGAGAGGGACCAGCCCATTATGGGTGGTGCCAGTCCTGGGTTGGTGGTCCTGAGTTCTATAAGAAAGCAGGCTGAGCAAGCCGTGGGGAACAAGCCAGTAAGCAATACTCCTCCATGGCCTCTACATCAGCTCTAGTCTCCAGGTTCCTGCCCTGTTTGAGTTCCTGTCTTGACTTCCTTCAATGATGAACATTGATATGGAAGTGTAAGTCAAATAAACCCTTTCCTCCCCAACTTGCTTTTTGGTCATAGTGCTTCATGGCAGCAATAGAAACTCTAAGACATGAATGTACTTACTTTTTTTGGGGGGTGGGGGGTGGTCCAAAGGGGAAAAGGGCTAAAATTTAGGGAAGCTGTCAATTATTCAAGTCCTGCCTACTTGCTGCTAGCTGCTGTAAAAGCCATTATTTGGCCTCATGAAGTACTAGACTTGGTAGTCCACCTTCCGAGAAGTCTCTTGGCAGGCTGGCTTCCTGGACTGTTTGTTATAGACAAAGGGCGGGTTCCTGGGCAGGTTTCTATGAGTTCTGGGTCAGAGTTCTACCTGTATATGGTTCAGCCACTGGCATTTGCACCTTCAGTGTCTCAGAGCTGACACGCCATATTCTTTCATTTCTAACATGTGAATATGTTCTTGTTTCACCACCTCGGACATCAGGATAGCTTACAATTACAGTCGGCCAAGTGGAACAAGAAGAACCTGCCACAGCATCTGTGCTAACATCAGGCACACTGAACAAGTGCCAGAGGCTGGGAAGAATGTTCCCAAACAACATGCAGGTGCTCGGAGTGGCTCAGTGGTACAGCATGCGCTTAGCACATACAAGGCCCTGAGCTCAATCCCCAACACCGAAAACAAACTAAGAAAGAAATAAAGAGCTCTTCAGAAATACTGCATCCGCCAAAGTGTGTGGTAGAACCAAGAGACACTGTGTGGAAAGGCCACAGACACCGGTGACTGAGTAGAAAAGTTCCTCAGCAGAAATGAACTAGAAGAGTAACAAAATATTATTATTATTGTTATTATTATTATTGTTATTATTATTATTATATGGAGGATTGCTGGCCTTGAACTCCTAGGATCAAGTAACAGCATTCCTGCCTCAGCCTCCTGAGCAGCTGGAACCCCAGGAAAGCCACCATGCCTGGCTAGGAAATATTCACTTATGTCACTTTTATCTTCCTTCACGTTTTCACAAGGATGACTGATAAATAATAATAATAATAATAATAATAATAATAATAATAATAAAATTTCCCTAAACAAACCCTCTTAAAATTTCTTTCAAACATATAAACCATATTCTAAACCAAAGCTTAAACTGTAGCTCATGACCCACATGAAGTAGTGTAACTGAATGTGGAGACTGTGAAAAATTTGGTGAAAGTAGAAAGTTTCTGAACACCCAAAACCCAAAACCAAGTTCAACCAGCTGGGTAACCAACCCAAGGTGCCTCTGAGCGCTTGCCTGTGTTGTGTCCCAGGGCCTTGCCGAAGCCTTGGTTCTGAGCACTCGACGTGTGTGCTTTGCACTGCCAATGCCATCGTGCCAGGGGATTCAAACACATGCTGCCTAAATAGCTCAGCTTAGACTGGGAACTACTGCATGTAAACTGCAGTGTTTTGCTGAATGTATGAAGTTTTCTACTTGTATGTAAATAAAATGGCTTAATTATGGAAAAACAAAGACTTTAGTATTCTCCCGCCACCATTCCCCAGCATCAGGCATCAACTAGTTTGTTTTTTCAAACTAGTGGGGCTTTTTTTATTGAATTGTGTTAAGATGGACAACCATATCCATCCCATTCACATGGAATTTTTCTTTCATCTTTAATAAATAGTAGAATTATATATATATATATATATATATATATATATATATGTATGTATGTATGTATAACAAAGAATTGCTTTAAAATAAGTTTCTTTGTGATTTGCTGTCAGTGTGTAGTTTGTATGCCCATTCAATATACCTGTATTCCCAGGGTCACATACAAATGTCTCGGGTGAAAAAGGATCATAGTGGAAGAAGATTAAGAAGCCTTGTGTTAAGTGATAAGACGGGAATGTGCCTTGCTTTGAGTGTTTCTTCCTTAGTGTTATTTAAAATGACAGTGCACTTTGTCACCAGTGTCTGAGGTCTGGATGTAATAATGTGAGCACAGGGTTTTTTTCCTAGAAATTTTCTCAGTGTGATCCTAACAACCACCATGCCAATATTACTATCTCTGATCCACACATGATGAAACTAAGACTTAAAAGAGTTAATGTTAGCTAAGGGGCTGGGGAGGTGGCTCCAACATGAGTCAGAATGCTTGCTGCAAATGCACAGGACCTGAGTTCAAGTCCCCAGCACTCACCTAAAAAGTTGGGCATGGGAACTCAGTAGTTAGGAACATTTCAACACTTGCAGAAGACCTGTGTTCGGATCCCAGCCCCCACATGGTGGCTCCCAACCATCAGTAACTTCAGGTCCCTCCCTTCCTCTCTTCCCTTTCTCTCTTCATTCCTTTCTTCTTTCCTTCTCTCTATTCCTCTCCTCCTCCCTCTCAGTTCCTTTTTCTTTATTATGTTATCACTGTTGCTTGTTTAGGGTTGTAAAGTGTTTGGATTTGTATAAAATCATAGTAGACATAGAGTGAATAATAGTTGTTTCATTGAAATTTCAAATACATTAGAACCAAAACCTTTTGGCCATCTATAATTAACTTTTTACAGCAGGCACAGTCTGGATGATGAAATCATCCATTTGATCACTACCATATGCTCCCTTACAGAACGAAATGTTAATCCCAGCCCTCAAGAAGCAGGATGATCACAAACTCAAGACCAGCCTAGGCTACAAGAAACCCTGCTTCAAAAGAGATAAAGCAGCCGGGCGGTGGTGGCGCACGCCTTTAATCCCAGCACTCGGGAGGCAGAGCCAGGCGGATCTCTGTGAGTTCGAGGCCAGCCTGGACTACCAAGTGAGTTCCAGGAAAGGCGCAAAGCTACACAGAGAAACCCTGTCTCGAAAAACCAAAAAAAAAAAAAAAAAAAAAAAAGAGATAAAGCATAAGGGCTGCAGAGATGGTTCAGGTGATCTACAGGATCTGCTGATGGGTAGAATGGAAGGTGGGAGCTAAGATCAAAGTCCAGGGTGACTCAGCAAACAGAAAGAACAGAATTGTCATTACTCAAAGCAGGAAATAGTGCAAGAGAAACGTACCAGAGCTGCTGTCCAGGATGCTGTGGGGAGCCAGATCAACCCAAGACTTTCTCACAGGCCTGGATAAAAGGACAAAGGGAAATTTAGTTCTGTGTCCCTGTCCAGGAACAGACTTGGCAAGGGTGATCTGAGGCTGGAGCCAGTGCCTTGGAGGTGTCAAGGTTGCAGCTTCTGGGGATCCAGAATTCCTTCTGGATGGGGTTAGATTAATTAGTTGGTTAATTGTCTGTTATTCATATAAAATCCAGGACTGAAGGTGAACGGTTAGTAAACTGAGCTTAAATCTTGCATTAAAGACGGTATGGACATGTATACAAAGTGGTAATTGCTTTCTTTTAGCCAGTGTGGGGGAGGTGCTGTGGTAATATTTTGTTTGTGCTCTAATAAATAAAGCTTGCCTGGGCCGAGTGGTGGTGGCACACGCCTTTAATCCCAGCACTCGGAGGCAGAGCCAGGCGGATCTCTGTGAGTTCGAGGCCAGCCTGGTCTACAGAGCAAGATCCAGGACAGGCAACAAAACTACATAGAGAAACCCTGTCTCAAAAAAAAAAACAAAAAATAAAAAATAATTAAAAAAAATAAAGCTTGCCTGGAGGTCAAACTGTGGAGCTAGCCACTAGTTAACCATAGAGGCCAGGCAGTGGTAGCATACATCTTTAATCCCAGTACTTGGGAGGAGGAAGTAGGAAGATAAGAAGTCCAAGGCCACCCTGGGCTACATGAGATTGATCCAGTCTAAAAGAGAAACAGAGCCAGGTGGTGGAGGCTCATACCTTTAATCCCAGCACTTGGAATCTCATGCCCTTGATCCCAGTACTTGGGAGGCACACCCCTTTAATCCCAGCGCTAGGGATGTGGAGACAGGGAGTGATATGGCTGGGTGGAGAGATGAATATAAAGCAGGAGGAGACAGGAGCTCAGCCCCTTTCAGGCTGAGGAGTTGGCAAGGTAAGAGGTGGCTATGGCTTGCTCCTTTGTCTCTCTGATCTTTCAGCATTTACCCCAATATCTGGCTCCAGGTTTTTATTATTAAGACCAATTAGGATTCTCACTACAAGGTATTACAGTCCCAATAAGGCAGGGCTGGTGGAGGAAGCTTAGGACAATGTAAGTTGCTATTAAACTCTGAAGGACTTTGATCCAACAAGGCCAGACACCTGCAATTCCATGAGTAAAATCTGAAAGTTCTGTTGTGACTCTGTCCACAAGGACACTTCATCTGGCCAAATTGCCATGTCAGTAAGGCTAATGATAGAGAACAAGCGTCTAAGTTTCTCATCGTGATGTGGAACAAAGGTTGATCTATGAGAGCTTGCTTTATTTGCAAGAATAACATAGAGTAGGAAGAAGACATCTTCCTGACCATCCACAAATATATGTGCCTATAAGACTGAAATGTAATCATGAGATTACATGTACATATTGCATGAAAATGCATGGTAATGGGGAGATATCATAGCAGTTTTGCACAAGTGAAATTACAGACAGGAACAACAGTTTTTTCAGAGCTCATGGCCCTGCAAGCCTTGCCTGACAGGGTTCCTCCATCAGAGAACTATTCATCTAGTGGGTTGACATCTTGCTGTGGTCCTCAGGACTATACAGTAGGGTTTCAGCTGATAAAACAAAAGGAACCCACCAGAATTAATGCATTCTGATAGAGGAGATCCAGTCACAAGACACTGGGAATATTGCCTTTTGTATTATGGCTGTTCTTACAGTAAATCTCTTGTGAAACCATAAGCTCTCCCCTCTTTAAGTGGGACCCATCCCAAAAATGACCCAGCAATGTGTAAATTACTGGGCACAATTTTTCCCATGTGCTGGTATTTTGGGTGACTTCCCCATTCCATGGGACCTTCTGTGAAAGAATCTAGTCATGCAGTCAATAACCTTGGCTCCCACAGCCTGATCTCCGCTCCGTTCCCTGAGACATACATTAGAAGACAGTTCCCTGCAATTATCTCCCATTTGGCAGGACATGTGGTCAGGAAGGGAATCTTTCAAATAGATCACATTTGGGGACTTCAGAGATAAAGGGACATCTAAGCTTGCTTGATTCCTGGTCCTTCCTGATTATGGAGAGTGAGTGCCCTAAATTCTCTCACAGCTGACTTGGGAAGGTGCTAACTTCCAGCTCTATCCTAAAATCTATTAATTCCCTACACCTACCCTCACCTTGGTTTATTGATACAGGATTTTAACCTAGGAATATAGTATCATGCACAAACTCCCCTTCTCCCTTCTTAAAATGTAAAGCTCCCTAAGTCAATTTTTCTGCCTCTTAGTGCTGCCCAGGCATCTTTCTGGCCATGCCTCCCTGGGGCCAGAAAGATGCTGACAGTGTCACTCTGGACAGCTCCTATCTGCGTTAACCCTGAGAAAAATTCTGGCTCTGTAACTTTGCAATTACCTTTGTTTTGTGTGTATATATAACTGAAAGTTTTGCAGCAAGGGGGAGAGAGATAATAAAGAAACTGGCACAAAGAAGCATGGAGTGAGAGGATTTTTTTCACCCTCAGATCCCTTGAGCCTTACGCTGGCAGTAGCCTTCCCTCTGAACCCTGAGAGGGTAGAGAGGCTGGCTCTCAATAGCCCTGGATAACATCTGAACACTATTTGTCACCTGCTGCATTTACGGCATGGCCCATGACACTTTCCCATTGGAAAGACAATCCTTCATGCCTCACGTTCCTGGTTTCTCTGGAGATCTCTGGGCACAAGGTCCTTTGTGCTGTGTTCCCAATACTTGTGCTCATGGTGCTTTATCGCAGCAATAGAAACCCTAAGTGAAAAAGGTTTCATTTCATCTTACAGCTTGCAGTCTACCATCCAGGGATGCCAGGGCAGGAAGTCAAGGCACTCAGGAACCGGGAGGCAGGAACTGAAGCAGAGGCCATGGAGAAATGCTGCTTACTGGCTTGCTCACTCATAGATTGATTAGGCTGTCTCTTTATACATTTCAGGACCACCTGCCCAGGGATGGCATCACCCACAGAGAGCTAGACCCTCTCACACTGATCACCAATCAAGAAAATATCCTATTGGGGAAAGACAGCAGGCCTTACAATTGCAGCTTGATCCACTGGAATGGCTGGTATTTCACCTTACACCAGCCTCTTCAGTGCCTGACTCAAACTGAAAAAAAAAAATAGTGTAAATGGTATCTATAAATGTAATAAACAAAAATATCACCTGAAAAAATAATAAAAGAAAATGCCCTACAGACTTGCTTACAAGACAATCCTGTGGAAGCATTTTCCCAATTAAGATTCTTTCTTCCCAAATGACCCTAGCTTGTGTCAAGTAGACATAAAAACTAACCGGCATAGTGACTAATGCACTTGCATGGTCAGAGGACCTGGAAGAAAGTATCCATGCTTAAGGGGGCAAAGGAAAATGCAAAGTGTCTTCTGATCAGGAGAGTGTCCCACTTTGCTGGCAGCAGGGGTGTCCATCGCAGGCAGCGATTCCCTGGCTGCTTCAGCAAGAGCCACCCAGAGACAGCTCCAGTCGGACTGACCCTACACACAAAAACTACAGCCATGGGGATTCCTGCTGCTCTTAACTGGCACTTCCCAGAGCTGCCAGCTTCATGAGCTTAAAATCCTGCTCTGTGCTTCCCGGGCCAATCATAACATAACAATGAGGAGAAGATTGCCAATTGACTCCCAACGTATGTTGCCATTTGATTGAGAACAGGAAGCCAAGAATCTTGAGCTTGATACTCAGACAGGCAAAACTATCCACAGCTTCTATAAAAAGTCACCTGTCCCCTGGGCTGTAGCTGTGCTAAGCTATTCTCTCGGCTAGGAAGACCCCTGGTCCTGTACGCTGACAAGTGTAGTATGTATCTCACTTTGAGGAAGGCCAAGTGTTCTATAATCTTTCTTATTTCCCCACAAGAAATTCCATCTTCTTTAATCTTTTTTAACTTTAAATTTTTATTGTTGTTATCAGGGAGTAGTGATGGCTAGTTTTTTGTCAATGTGACACAAGTTAGAGTCATCTAGGAAGAGGGAACCTCAATTATGAAAATGCCTCTAACTGCTTGGCCTGTAAGCAAGTCAGTAGGGGCATTTTTTTTTTTTGATTAATGATTGATGTGGTAGGGCTCAGCAGAGCAAGCCAATAAGCAGCATTCCTCCATGCTCTCTGCATCAGTTCCTGCCTCTAGGTTCCTGCTTAAGTTCTTGCTCTGGCTTCCTTCAGTGATAGACTGTGACATGGAAATGTAAGATAAAATAAGGCTGCTTGTGTTCAATGTTTTATCACAACAATAGAAAACAAGCCAAAACAGGGAGTAGCAAGTTTAGTCAGAAAGTGACTTTCAGGAAGCCAATTCTTTCCTTCCACTGTGGGGTCTGAGGATCGAACTCACGACATCAGACTTTCAGGGCAAACAGTTCTATCCACTGAGTCATCTTGCCAATCTCTATGCTCCTTAGTCTTAGGAAATCTGTCTTCTGTAATTTCCTCCTGTGACCAAAGTATTTACTTTCCATACAGACATGAACATCTCACTGATTGGTTGAATAGTTTACTAGGGCCCAAACTCTTTCTCCTGGAGACACCACTGTAGTCATCATCATCATCATCATCATCATCATCATCATCATCATCACCTTAACATGGAACTCCTGTGTCCTGAAAGACACAAACTTCACAAAGAGATTAAAGATACAGGGTTAAAAATTTAACAGAAGTACAATTTTCTACTTGGGGAACGACAGAAACCAGGTTAAACATGAGTGATTGTCCCTAATTGCAGTACAGTCAATGGAGGCAGTGAACTTGGGCTGTCTTTCTAACAGCTTATGTTTCTCTTTGACACTGAATTTGACCTGGTCTATAGTGTTCATATAGATGCAACAGAATGTGTTAGTTGGTTTTGTTTTTATGTTGGAAACGGGATCTCTCTATATGGTCAATAATGGCCTGGAACTTTCTATGTAGCCCAGACTGACCGAAAACTCACAAACATCTTACCTTAGACTTCCAAGTGCAGGGTTATAGGCGTGTGCTGCATGTCTAACTAGAAGGCACTGGTTATTGCACGAACATCTCCTTGTCCTACCAAAAGATAATCGAGGGCTAAGCGGTTGTCAAGGGCTAACTTAGCTAGGGAATCAGGGACTTTAAAGAAGAAAGCTACAGTCCCATGAGGACTCATTCCATCTATGTTGTAATGCAACAGACCTAATTGGTAGTGTTTTAAAGAATTATTTCATGTGAGACAAAACTGGCTCATGGACTGATATCATTCCTAAGGCTCTGTGCATGGTGTGGGGTGGTGACCTGAATCAGAACTGCTGAGGAGATAGACCCCACCCCTTTATAACTAGTTACGTTGAGTATTCTCCTAAAACACTGACAAAATATTATGTTGTTTCTGGGTCCCTTTCTGTATAATGGAAATGCCAAATGGCATTTTTAAAAGTCCAATTACAAGAGAAGATCAACTTAAAAGACTGAATAGGTCCATTGGGGAGCAATATGGTAACTCATTATATTACAACTGGTTATAGAAGACTCTTATGTAAGTTTAGGTTATGCACTTGGATTTGGAAAGTTAAGTCCAAGAAATAGATCTTTAACCCATTGTAGATTCTGGTAACACATCCACTGATGGATCAAGTTTCCCCTTCCAAAACAACTCTAGAGATATTAGCCATAAAATTGTCAGGCCACTGGAACCAGCTAGGGAGACAAAACAAGGATAGAATAGATCCAGGGAAAGCTGATTATTTCACAATGTAATAGGTCTTGCAGCCTAGTATGGTGGCACACGCCTTTAATCCCAGAACATGGGAGGCAGAGGTGGGCAGATCTCTGAGTTCAGAGCCAGCCTGGCCTACAGAGTGAGTTACAGTATAGCCAAGATACACAGAGAAACCCTGTCTCCAAAATAAAAAATAAAAAATAACGGGTTTCACACTAGACCCATCATTGACAGGGTTTAAAATGGTAATGAGCACAGCTGTGAGCAAGAAACTTCCCATAGGGTACCACTCCACACCAGCGTCTGCCCGCTCCTGGCTCTGTTTGCTCTAACAGGCACTGTGGACTCTCACAGGTGTGCAAGGATGCCTTTGAGATCTGCAAGTCTGATGAGGAGAATGTTTCAAGGTAAGAGAAATTTGTTCAACTTGACTTGTTTGGGAGCTGTAGTGGCAGCCATTGATGCTTAGTAAGCTCTTCAGCCCTGAACGGTCTCATCTACCCACTTCAACGTGTTCCTCCTTCCTTAGCTCTTTGCCCTGTTCTGCCTTTCCAAACCAATTGCTGTCCTCTTCCAAGGGCTTAAGCTTCAGCTACTTCCTAAATATCTTTTTTGTTTGGTTATCAAGACAAGGGCTCATGTTCAGACTGGTCTTGAACTTGTCATGTAGCTGAGGCTGCCCTCGGACTTGGATGATCCTGCCTATACCTTCTAAGTGCTGGGATTACAAGCATGTGCCACCATATCTCCTCATCTCAAAGTAACTGACAAGGTAGTCTGGAACCTTGATAGCTGTGTCTCTCAAGTATTCTCTCTCACCTTCGGTTTCACATCAGCCTTGAGCTGAAAACATGCAGGGGGAAAACAGACTGTGCCCAGGAGTACTGACACATGCCTATACTCCAGCATTTGGAAAGCTGAGGCAGGGGGATTGGTGTGAGTTTAAGGTGAATCTGGGTCACTTACTTCTAAGTGATTCTAGGCTATAGAATGAGAATCTTTCTCAACAAAATGAAACAAAACAAACAAACAAACACAAACACACACACACAGACACACACACACACACACACACCAAAAACAAAAACAAAAAACAAAAAACAAAGCCATACATAGTGGTAAATGCATAGCATCTAGGAGCCCAAGGGAGAAAAGTAACCCGGAGTTCAAGGCCAGCCTAAGCCACATAATGAGACTTTATCTATAATAATAATAATAATAATAATAATAATAATAATAATAATAGGGGTGGGGGTCTTACTATTTTCTGTATGTTACAGATGAGGAGCCTCAGGCTTAGAGGGTAGAGTTTCCCTAATTTCAGGTTGCCACTAACAGCTGAACCACAACCCTAAGCAGGCCATCTCTCTCATCATGGTATCTATGTCAGGCAACTCTAGCCCCCTAAACAGACCGCCCTACTTCTATAGATTTATTTAAAAGGAATGATTCTCTGGTGGGGGTCAGGTAGGGTGGTGGGGTGCTGCTGGTGGTAGTGTTAAGTCAAGGAAAAAAAAGTAAACATGCATTCTTTTAGAATTTACTGGCGCTCTCCTTCAGCTTTCTAAATTGTGAGGGTGTTAGTTGAATTATTTGTATTTTTCTGAAAGAAAATGCATGCCCTGCTTTGGCATTTTACACAGCAAAGATGTGATGGGTGTTCCTGTTACCTGTGGTTCTAAAAATTCCTGCTACATGTTTTTTATATCTTTTTCAAATTGCAGAGAATTTAGACTTCTCTGTGAGGTCTAAGTTTAGAACTGAACTGATATCCACTTTGCCCTATCAGCATTAGAAATAAGTAAAATCGGGCTGGAGAGATGGCTCAGAGGTTAAGAGCACCGACTGCTCTTCCAGAGGTCCTGAGTTCAATTCCCAGCACCCACATGGTGGCTCACAACCATCTGTAATGAGATCTGATGCCCTCTTCTGTATACATAACAAATAAATAAAAATCTTTAAAAAAAAAAAGAAATAAGTAAAATCATGAGCACAAAATAAAAATTTACATGTGGCATAACTTTAGTTGTCTCACTGAAGAATTTACACAGGCACCAAGCATTTCAGGAATAAAGTAATACACACATCCACTTCAAAATTTTTTGTATTGTTTACGGAAAGTGATCTATAATTTTTTCCATTATTAAAAATATTTATCTTTTCTGTTCAAGCAGTGGAAAAAATATCAACATTTAACTCACAAACAAAAATGTAAATAAACCAGAAATAAACATGAGCACGAATATGATCATACTGCTTTCTCCCTCCATACAATTATGAGAACAAATGGTGTTGAGAATGATAACTAACGACTCCAGCTTTGTGCTCTTGGTCAATCTGTGCCATTCCTTGGAGGGGATTCAAAGAGCAGGAAAGAAAGCCTTTAAACACCATTAAGCTTTAGGCGACAGTAAGGAGAGGAGATAAATGAATGCATTTGGCAAATGGTAGCAAGGACCACGTCAACAGCACTAAACGGAATTTAAAGGTCACAATTCTGAAGAATTGTCTAATGTCTAAGGAATGCAATTTGAAAGATTAGAAAGATCGCCAAATCTCCCACCTCCACCATACAGGGAAACCATCGAATCATGCAGCTCTCCGGGATTGCTTTTCCTAGGTGTCTAGAGGAACCCTCAGAAGTCCGCCTCTTGGTTGCTTTTCACTGGCATCACCTACTTGCTTGCTGTCTTCGGTTGCTGACACTTGGCCAACTGGGCTGGGAGATGGGGTTCTGCACCTGAGGTGGCTGTGGGGACACCGAAGCTGGGCACTGCTGGTTCACTGGAGCTTCACTCAACACCCCACCACTCAGCCTCACAAACACATTCACACCCTCCATCCCTAGGCAGAGGTAATGCAGAACCCCAAATAGACCCTGGTTAGAAATCAGGGGACCTGGACTCCAGATTGAAAGCCTCTGATTGCTACATGTAGCAGATACGAAGTGCATTTAGCAAATGACAGCACTGAATGAACTTTAAAGAAACGGATTCTTAGGTTGAGGTTTGTTAGATACCCAAGTCTCCCTGACTCCACCCTGCTGAGAATCCATCAATCAAAACAGGAACACCGGCAGCGGAGTGCGGCTCTTACCTCCATCCCTAGCAATCTCCAGGCTGCGTGGTGCTCCCCACAGCCCAGAAGCTGGTGTCCAGTCAGGACACCTGAGAGGCACACCTGCAGGGGACACTTGCCTGCCCCTGCGGCTGCACAGACGCTGGTGATTCAGCGCCTTTCCGCCTCCCGGGTTACCAGGGCGACGCACACGCACGCGCACACACGCCCCTAGGGATGGCCTGTGCCGCAGCCCGCAGCCCGCACTACTCCACTAAGCAGAGGGACCAGTTTGTTTCCCTGGTGCCCCTGCCCACCTCTTCCAGGCCATGGTTCCAAAATGCTGGGATGGACAGGTATTTCAGAAACAGCACACAACTGCCTGGCTTAGACTCCTCCAAGTCAAGTAGCCTGGCTATTCAAGCCTTGTTTTCAGCCAAGCCTTTTGCACTCCCCACCTGGCCCCAACATAATTTATCTTCTTGGTTTTGAATGCTGCTTTCAGATCAAGGATGGAAACCTGAGTCTATGTCGACACAGATCAACTCTGTACTTTGCAAGGTTAAATGGATGCCGAGTGCATTTCGAAATGCGTCTTGTAGTGAGAATCTGAGTCAGAGGAAATGGGTGGAGGAACACTTTATTTTTAGTATTATAATAAGGACATCAAAGTATCTAGGAATTGGTATGAAAGGGCAGAAAGGGTGGGCAGAATATTCCTTATACATCCCATCATCGTGGCTTAAAGACAGAGTTGCACACCGGAAGAGTAAGCCTCCACTGGCATCTTTGTGGAGACACCTCACACAAGTTACAAACCTACTAAAAGGTGCAGAACGGAGATGACCGAAGAGCAGTAGTACACTCTAGTAATACCAGAACACAAAAGGCTGAGGCAGGAGAATGGCTACATACTGAGACTTTCTTTCAAACGATAAATTAAAAAGCCAGACATAGTGAGGGAGTCAGGAAGACCACCAACTTTGAAGCTGTCCTGGTGCATCTAGCAAGTTCTAGGCCAGTCCAAGCTGCTTAGTGAGACTTTTAAGGGGGAAGGGGAGGTAGATGGCTCAGCGAGGCATTTTTTTTTTTTTTTAACCAAGTTAGATCCCTGAGACCTACATAAAAATGGAAATGACTCCACAAACTGCCCTCAGGCCTCCACATGTACTTATAGACATCATACATTTAATATACATGCTGCCAAAGTGAGCAATCATACATTTAAAAGCACCATATCAGATGAAAGTGGGCACTAATGGAGATAATGAGCTGTTAGGGGGTGGGGTAGAGTGAGCATGTCAAACTGAGAAGGGGTGCACGCCTTAAATTTAAGTTCTCAAGCTGCTCAAAGCCAAGGTGGTCTAGAGGGAGCCCTAGACAGACAGGGCTACACAGAGAAACCCTGACTGGAAAAAACAGTACGTAAAGGGCAACAGCAAAGCTACCGAAGACATCTTCTCCTTCTGTCATGATACAGACAGTGAAGAACTTCAGGAGGCAGGGTCTGACAAAGATGGAAATGGTTACATCAGTGTACAACTGCCCCCGTCCCATCCCGCGCCCCCATCCCCCACCATGACAAATAAATTTAGGAGTGAAATGGAGTAAGATGAATAGCAGATACTGATGGAGATAAACAAGTCAACCATAGATCCCCACAGATGACAATTACAAAATGAGGAGGAGCTACGTTCAACTTCCTTCCCCCTCAAAAACAACCAAGTGGGAGGGAGTATCACACCAAAAAAAAAAAAAAAAAAAAAAAAATCAGCTTCTCTTTCATGTACACACACATCATGAACACACTGAAGGAAATGCCAGTCTCCTTCCAAGGGATGTGAAACCACGATCACTTCTCTGGTCTGGTGTTCGGTGGACATTCACTGACCTCCCATTAGCTGCCAGGCAGGTTCAAAGAGAAAGTGATTCAAGCATTTGTACTTTTTTGATTGTTCACTTGTATGTTTGCTAGAAAATTTTTCACAATAAAAGCATGGAATTATCTTATTTTGAAGGGATGAACTCAAGTTCAACAAGGTTAAAATAAATTGCTGCACTGCACATGGACGGCAAAAACTGTGCTTACCAAAGGTGGGGGGGTGCGGGGGGGGGGGGGCACAGCTAAACCACTGACCTCATGATGTAGCTTAATGGCAGAGCACTTGTCTGCTACCAACTGTGAGGTGGAATTTCACTAAGAGTTTTTCTTTTCTGTCCAAATATAAAAAATCTCAACATCTTACAAATTACTACGTTCTCAAATCTTCCCATTTGAAAACTGTTGCCCATTGAAGACTACAGTGGATTGTTCTTTTCCTGACATTTTGTCCAAAGTGATAAACAAGGAAAGCATTTTATGTAGACACTTACATAACAGAAATTATAACTTTCATGTTTTCATAACAAATTGATGGTCTAATAGTATAATACATCACCCATTTTATATTGTGATCTTGTGGGATATTATATTAAGGGGTGTTACTTTTGTTTATGTTGCATTTGTTTAACTCTGTGAAGCTGTGTTACTTCGTCTAAAACACCTGATGGTCTAATACAGAGCTGAATGGCCAATAGTGAGGCAGGAGAGAGGATAAATAGAAATCTGGAAGGAAAAAAGGGAGTAGCCGGAGAAGGGGGATTCCAGGAGGCAGCTACACAGCAAGCCACGGAGTAAAGAGTAAGAGTTCCAGAAGTAAGAGAACGGGATAGTAAGCTAAGGAAAGCTGGCAAGAAATAAGCCAAGCTAAGGACAGGCATTCATAATTAAGAATAAACCTCTGTGTATGATTTATTTGGGAGCTGAGTGGCAGGGCCCCCAAAAGAGCAAAAAAACCCGACCAACAATGTGATCTCTTAAAACTTAATTCTACCAAATGAGCCAGCACCATCCTCCTCCACTACTATACTGCTAAAATAGGTGCATCACACTGCTCTTCATTAGATCTTTTGTTTTTGTCTGGGTCTTACTCTGTAGCCCAGGCTAGCCTTAAACTAATGGCAATCCTCCTGACATAGCTTCCAAAGTGCTGAGGATTTAATAGAATAAAACACACAGATTTCTTGGTGATTCCCTCTGAAAAGCAACATGTGAGGTTGTTTTCCCAATGTCAGTAGAACAAAAAATCCCATCATGGACAGAGAAATCATAGTCTACAAATTAGTAAAACACTTTATTTACAGTACATTTCTTTCTTTACAGAACATTTTTAAAAAATGTATTCTTTATTCACTTCCTGAAAAGTATTTCCATCTTACCAGTAACAAAACCAAAAGGTTACTTATTTTCATGAATTTTTCTCTAAGAAGAAAATTCCCATGTTGCTTAAGCTGGGTGTAAGTAATCATTACCAAGCTTAATTTTGTCACTTATCAGAAAACTAACATTAATCAGAAGTTACTGAAATTCAAAGTGCAAATTTGATATACAACATCTGTCATCTACTGCAGATGGTCATGGCTTTTTCACTTAAGTTTCTGAACTTACAAAACATAAGACACAATGCAGTCTCAAGAATTCAGTAACTTGCTTTTTCTCTTAATAAAATGGTTTATTATTATTTTGGTGCCTAACAATAGTGCTGTGAAGGTTAGCCCTGAGACAAGATGGCCACTACCTGAAGTCCTGATGACAATGAGCACTGTTACAAGTTGAGTGGCTGTGTCCTTTCAGCAAAAGCCCACATATTCTGAACACAAGCACGTTTTGACTGCAAACACCAGTTCTTAATTCTGAGGACACAAGGTACAAAGTAAAATGTAACTGTTTTTGCTGTACTAATGATCCAGTTTATTAATTCGTCTGTGTTAAACCTAGCTTTCCTAAAAGGCTGAGATCTGCACGAATCCAGAACTACTACAAACATGTAAAGCTCAAATCTGGAAAGCTTTTCACAATACTACATTCAAGGTGCACAGGAGACCCCAGTGATCACTAGGAAATCTACCACAGTCCAGTTTTTCCAACCCGACAAGGTCTAAACTTTGGGGAATAAGGTGGCCCGCTTCTGCTCTGAAAAATATTCGATCAAAACGAAGCTTACAAGCAGCAGGAATCCTGAGATTAGTATTTATTCTTGTATCCCATGTATACTGGCAATGTTTAGGTTTGCCCAAAAATTCCCAGGCATCAAAAACATTATCAGGTAAACCGCCACATTTGGTAACCTGGAAAAGAGAAAGAATATCATGTAAGGTTTATATATTTACAACCCCTTACCCCGCTCAATTTAAAAGGTGTTTGATATTATCACCTATAATGTAACTTTTTATTTAATTTTTTGAAATTTTTTTTTGTTTTTTTGAGAACTGACTATGACTATGACCAGGCTGGCATCAAACTCACAGAGGTCTATCTGTCTCTATTTCTCAAGTGCTCGGATTAAAGGCATGCACTACTATGCCTGGGAGTCACACTAAAAAAGAAAAACAAACAAAAACCAAACCAAAACCAGACCAAACCCTAATAATATTGTTTTTCTTTCCCCATTCACATTATATAATATAAATTTTTGTGAGCTATTATGATAGGATACCAATCAAGTACAGAGTTAGCATTAGTAGCACACCATGTTCTATCTCCAGCATGAAAAAAATAAAGTTTTTATGTGTGGCAGAGCACACACACTCAACCACTTTAATCCCTTTAATCATCTGTGTGCACAATTCTGGGGCCTTCAGTAGACTGACAGGATTGTGTCACAGCACTGCCTGACCCCTGAGTGTGAGCCACCGACCTATGTACATACACTCTATTTCTAACTCACCTGCAATGGTTCCTCGAATATTTTGGATCTCGTACACAACAATGCTATCAACTCAAGTGTACACACATCTTTTCCAGTCCTGCTTTCACTCCTCAAAGTAGGAAATGCTGGATCACATGGTAATCCTGTATTTAATTTTCTGAGGTCCTGAAAACTCCTCATGTGTCTAAACTAAACTACTATTTTGCTTCAGAACTGACCACAGCAATGTCAGCAGTATGGGATAAAAGGGTGGTGAATCATGACATATCAGCAAAATTTTTGTTCTGATAACACACCACTATATTCTGTTCACAATTAGTGTGACTGCATCTTTTGTAATTATGAAAATCTCAAAAATCTGGGGCCAATGATATGGCTCAACCAGTACAGGCTCCTGTTGCCAAGCCTTAACACCTCAGTTCCACCCCAGGACCCCACATGAAGGAAGGAGAGAACCAAACCTCACAAGTTGTGCTCTGACTAAAATGTACACACATATAAAATTAAATTCTAGTAACTTTTTATGTGAAAGGTCTGAACATATAGAATAAAACTTAGAATAAAAACAAAATCCTAGAGGTGTAGGTCAGCAGTGTTGCCCAGCATGTAAGAGGCCCTAGGTTCTACCAACAAAAATAAAGTTGGTTTCAATTCAGAAGAGGATTGTACCTTGTACCCAGGGATGCTACAAATACCTTCATCTTTTCTAAGCTCTTCTAATTATTTTATCCTAATACTTACCTATCCAAAATATATAGTTTTATATTGTCTGCACCACATGTGGTAGGATTTCCCCTAATAGTGTAAAGGCCTTTTTTTATACAAAAACTACAAGTGTTCTCTACCTTGTATTTCCGAGTCCACACCTTTGATAAAGGGAACCCAAATTAGTTTCCACAGCAATAACCTCTCCACAAACAGTGAACCAACTCTGTTACTTACTTCTTGATCTCTTAAATTTGTATCTCCTGCAAATATAACAGTAGTTGAATCTGGAGCCTCTTGCATTTTCCGAAAAACTGTTTTTAATTGACTTATTCGTTCTGCAGAATGTTCTCTGGTGCTCTCCAAATGGGACGTCATAAGGCAAAATTCATTTCCACCCAAACTCACCTACAACAGGATAATTACAATTGAACAGGCCACTGACTACCCACCAGTGCTGGTAACAGACTCTAACAGCAGACTAGTCAACAGTCAAATCAACTGGGATTTACTTACTCAACTGCAACTACACAGTCAGCACTATCCTAGATGAAAAGCAGCACAAGGTGCCATCCTCACCTATGACAACTATTAAGCAAGCAAGAACTATTCACATAGTACCTCAACTGTGCCCCTTCCCCAGTAGCCCCAGGCCATCAATGGGGCTCACACCTTTCTAGAATGCTATTGCAAGGTAAAAAGACTACTATAAAAGGTCACAAACTGGATCCTGCCTACTTCTCAACCTCCTGTCATACTCCACTACCTTTCCATACTCAGGGTGGTTAACACTGTCAGCTTTACAGGATCTTCAATCACCTAGAAGAAAATCTCTGGGACTGTCTGAGTAGTATTCTCCATTAGGTTACTTAAGGTGGACAGACCCACCCTAAATGTAAGTAAGGGCATCGGTGTGAGAGGAGTCTTAAACTGAACAAAAAGGGGAAACTGAGCTGAGCACTAGCAGTCATGGCTCTGCTTTCTGACTGTGGACACAAGGTGACGAGCTGCTCCTGCCTTACTCATTCACTATGACGTCAGGATCCTCAAACTATGAGCTAAAATAATCCCTCTGAAGGTTGCTTTTGTCAAGTACTGTGTCACACTAATGAGAAAAATAAGTGTCCATCACACTAACGTGAACATAACGCTCATTCACACCCACAGGTTAACCCTTGCAGTGACTTGCAAAGGTCTGTCACGGGTGTTTCCATTTCCACAGGGTTCATTCACGCACTGAGTTAAAAAGGGGGGAAAAGCAAGCAAGCTGAGTACCACTTTCATCTAATTCCTGACTAACTCTGCACCTACAGGACTAGCCGCTTCACACTCCCACTACCAGGCCTTCCCTCAACCCTGGCCCAAGTGCTGATGTTCCTTTGTGCTGTGCAGTGGTGACTGTTCTCATTGCTATTACAAATTACTTGACAAATGTCCTCCTCAGCCAAATGTTGCAATATTCTTAAGAAAACATCTAATCAGTTAGGAATTTAACTTTGGGTAAATCACTTGCTTCACAAAACTGATGACCTGACAGCAATACATAGAACCACAGTGGGAAGAGAAAACTGACTCCCCAAAGTTGTCCTCTGACCTCCAGACCCACACTTACAGACAGATATAACAATCAGGATTGAGAGAATTGTCCCAGCCGGGCGGTGGTGGAGCACGCCTTTAATCCCAGCACTCAGGAGGCAGAGGCAGGTGGATCTCTGTGAGTTCAAGGCCAGCCTGGACTACAGAGTAAAGTCTCAAAACTACACAGAGAAAACGCCCCCCCTACCCCAGGGATGAAGGATGATGATGGGATTGTCCCAGTGATATGGCTCAGCAGGTAAGAGCCCCTGCCACAAAAGCCTGACCACCTGACCTTGATCCCTGGAACCTGTGGTAGAAGGGGAGAACTGAGTCCCAAAAGTCCTAACTGACACACATAAACAAATACTAAAAAAGAGTATCTATATAAGGGACAAATTTATCTGTAAAGACAATTCCTTCAAAACCAACCAAACAAACAAAAAACCTCAAACTTAAACTTACATTCACACATAGAAGGTTTCTCATCATTTTGGTATTTGGAAAAGGAACAATCTCTTGATTTTTAAATTTCACTCTTCCTTTCTTCAACAGTATAGCTGTGAAATATCCTTCTTCGTTACCTTCAAACATTTATGGAAAAGTCTTTAGGGGAGGTCAGAAGTATCTTCACTTTACCACAAGCTCCCCCACTGTTACAAGGAACAACACTATTTACACGGGATCAAATCTTTGAGAGTCCATTTTGAAGTAGGTCAACCAAGTGTATGTTTCTGTCCCTTATCAAAGTCTAACAAGAGACACAAATTTTGATATTTAAGATCAGATAGGGATAGGACAAGCCTCCATAGTATAGTGTTTATTTAGTATGTGTGAGGCCCTGGGTTATATCCCCAGCAGGAACAGGGAAAGGAGGAGAAAAAGGAAGGAGGGGTGGGGAGAATGGGGCACAGGTGCTAAAAGTAATTAGCTGTTAGTGTAAAAAATTGAGAATACTGAAAAGCTAGAAGCTCACAAAAAGAGAGTAGGAACAAAGGGCCAGTGAATCAAAGCTTCCAACTTTTGTTTGTTTGTCTGAAAAAGAAAGCAGATGGGTAAGTAGCAGACAGTTTATGAGAACAGAGGGACCACTTGAGTGCATATAGCAGGAAACACAGAAAGCAAGCCGGTGGATGTGTTCAACCAAAGTCTGCTAATACTGGGACATAAAATCACCTCAAAGGCAAAAGCTAAGAGGAGGGCCAGTTCAGGTCTGGATACAGAATAAACATGACCCGCATGTCTTCCCCAGTTCCTCACGGCCAAGTCATTACTTTATGCTTAAATTAAGTTTTAGAGGCTCTCCAATTCTATCAAATCTGCAACCCCAGGCCATGTGAGACCCAGGACAGCCACGAATGCAGTCCAACACATTTGTAGATGACCTCTCCCCCCCCCCCCCCGCCACGCCCCCAGACAGGGTTTCTTTGTATAACTTTGGAGTCTGTCCTGGAACTTGCTCTGTAGACCAGGCTAGCCTCAAACTCCCCGAGATCCACCTGCCTCTGCCTCCCAAGCGCTGGGATTAAAGGCATGTGCCACCATCACCCAGCTTGTAGATGACCTATTTCAATACCAAAACACTGAATACACCCCACCACCCGATGCTCAGTTGTTGTCAACAGAGAAAAGGGAATGAGTTGCAGTACTCGGATGAATACCTCATGCCCAACTCAGGAAATCTTTTTTAGGAAAAAGAATGGTCTCAGATTAGTCTCTCCACCACAGAACAAGCCATTTGGCTATACCAAAATTTACTTTCTATTAGTAAAGTGCAGTACTTAGCCTTTCTCAGGGATAATAAACTAACAAGTTTTAACAGGGATCTGGAATTTTAATGTGAACCAAGAGTCAAGAATCCCTATACATAAAGGACCAGGTTTATGATGATATGAAAATACCAATCTAACACAACTAAAAAGAACAAAAGGAGGAAAACGAAGCTGGGTGTGGGGGTGTACTCATGCATGCAATCCTAGCACCAGGAGGAAGGGGACAGAAGATCTCCAAGTTCAAGAACATAGGGAGCGTCTCAGAAGGAAAAAGGGACAAAGTAGAGTTCAAAAGCAAAGTATCCTCATAAATACTGCACCCTGTAAAACCAGAATCTTCTCCTCTTCAGAAACTCACTCTCAACTCCTCTCCTTTAATCAAAGAAATATAACAAGGGCTAAAGAGTTAGGAGTTTGGGCTGCTCTTCTAGAGGACCCAGAAGAGCATGGCAGCTCTCAACCATCTGTAATTCAAGTTCCAGGGGATCCAACGTCTTCTTCTGCCTTCGGTAGACACCAGGCACACATGTGGTGCACAAGCGTACACACATGCATACATACATACATACACACATGCATACATACATACATACATACATACAGGCAGACCACCTATACACATAATAAATAAGTGTGGCTCACCAAATCAAAGACATTAAAACCTAAAACAGAAAAACAAAGCCATGCATTCAGAGAAGATACTGCATCCATAAATCAAAGTGTACACGCCATAAACCATGAACAAGTAGCCTAAGAAATTAAATACGGGAACTTATGGAAGATATGAAAATAAAGGATTTATGGAGTTTTACAACTTACGGGGGCTTTCAAAAGAGAAAGGAAAAAGAACAATGACAGACGAGGAAGGAGAAAGAAGAGAAGCATTGGGGGAATGTAGGAAAAAAGGAAAAGTAGATGAGGAGGGATGGGGAAATGGGGATCTTCCAAACCTCTAACCAAACCCTCCAACAACCATTCAGTACAATAAATGAAGAAAAGGTAGAAAGAACATCAGGGCTTAAGCTGAGGTCCTCAAACTTCCAGAGAATGGAAAAGGGAAAGGGCAGAATCATAACGGCAACAGACTGACCATTCTCAGAAACCAAAGTCACTGAATCAATGCTTCCAAACTCAGAAAACACTGCTTCCGACCCAGAAACATGTCCACTCCACTAACTACAAGGTAGTTATGGTAGGATTAAAAATACAAAACCAAACAAAAAACCCCACTCCACTACCCATGTACTAATCAAGCAGAAAATGGCTCTAGCTGGGTGTGGTGGCACACACCTTTAATCCGAGCACAGGCAAAGGGCGATGAGATGGAGTTCTGTGAGTTCAAGGCCAGCTTGATCTACACAGTCTCAAAAAAAAAAAAAGGTACTGAAATGAGAAAAAAATAGGGGAGGAGGGGAGAAGCATAGGATACAGAATACAAAGTCCAAAATAAGAATCCCAAAAAGATTCGTGAAAGAAACCCAACAAAGAGAGGAGCAGGCACAAATCTCAAGAGCGCCCTCCTTAGCACCCAGGAATCAAGTGTGAATTTTTTTTCCTAAAAAAAATATTTATTTCAATCATTTTTCCATTTATTAACATTAAGCTGTAAAATAATCTATCAACCTTTTAACTATCGTGTGCCTTGCTCATTTTTCTCAAACTATGTGTGCCCGCCCTTTCTTGCTGTAACAGCCCAACTTTGATTTTTCTCCTTTATTGATCTATTTTTCAAAGAAAAAAGGCAACTGAGAAAGAAGGCAAGAGAAGCATTACCTGTGATAATTTTGTAACTGTTTGCTCTCTTCTTTAGGTAGGCACAATATGAAGGAATAACTTCCTGTAGAAATACCACATCTGGACTATACCTAATTAAAAAGATCGATTTAACAAAAACATCAGCGTATCATTCATTTTTTAGCTACCTAGAGAAAATTCCATAATACATAAGAAAACTGTTACCCTCCAGGACCAACCCCCAGTACTCAATGCTTATACTGACCTTTATCTGTACTATTTACTACACAATATCATAATGACCAATTAAAAATGGACTGCATGTGTAGCTCAGTGACAGAATACTTGCCTAACAAGGCCGAGTTCAATTCCAGCACCTCCACTACACATCACCCCAGTGGAATTAAAACAGAAAACATTATATATACTACACTGAGTTTTCCATGGTCATATACATCAACAGATGTATTCAATGTTACCTCTTCAGATTCTCTTAAAAAGCTGTAGCTGTCCAGTGATAACAGTCCCAGAAAACTTCAGTACTTTACCTAGTCACAAAGCTCTCAAGGCCAGAAACAGATCTTTTAGGAAATTTTCATTTCATGGCAGCAATTATGGACAAAACTTACTATGTAAAGCTTACAATTCTAGAATGCATCTAACATAAACTGGTATTCCAATCCATCCCAAGGCCCTTCCCAGACCAAAACACTCCAAGTCTCATACATTTATTCTGAGCTGACCTTAAAGTCAAATTTTCAAGTACACAAATTTGAATTGTTGCTTTGTAGAACTATTAAAACACTTATCACAGTCACTACCACAGAAGTGACAATGCTTACAAAGCTAGGCAGGAACACACCCCTCGAGCCCTCTCTGGCAGATTGCTTCCATCTAATCCATCAATATTCCAGGTAATGAAAGAGATAATGCTGCTATCTTCCAGAGGAGGTCCAGATGGACTGGATTCTAAAGTGGTGGTATCATTTGCATCCTCATTGGTTAGATCAACACTGGAAAGATCAAAATAAAGGTTTACTTTTTTCTTTTAATCTACAAATTACGAATTGTATTTGGGGGCTATGGAGGTAATTCAGTTGGCCCCCATTCTCATTAAAGACCAGAAGTTGTGCATGCTTATAATCTCACCATGGGAGGCTGAGACCAGTAGATACTGAGGCCTGTTTTATCCTAAATGAGGAGTCCATGGTCCCAGTGGGAGACTGTCTCAAGAAGCAAGGAGCGCTACTCCTAAAGAACCCAAATCTGACCCCTAGCTTCCAACAGATATACAGACTGTGCCCTCTCAAAATGAATTTTGCTGTATCCATTGCCCTCAGTTTGAATACAGACTGATGATTCCTAATCAGAAAATTCATATTCTGAATTGCCTCTGTTCAAACAGGTTTTTTTTGTCCCAAACATTTCAGATAATGGATACTTGTCCTATGAACAATTTTCTCTGAAAAATCCTAAAAGCTGGGCTGGAGATAGAGCTCAGTGGGTAAAGGTGCTTGCTGCCAAGCCTGGTGGCCCAAGTTCTACCTCCAGAACCCACATGGTGGAGAGAGCTGCAAGATGTCTTCTGCCTCCACATGCTGGCTTGTGTGTGTCTGCCCTTAGAGGGAACACTTCTCACAGTGAGTTGTTTCAAATACTTGGTCACTCTGGCTTGTTTCATAATGTGATGTCCCACAAGCACACTAACCATCCACCCACCTCAGGGCCACAAGTAATGGCTTTCTTCAAAGAAGTCAGCGTTAGGCACTTTGTTAACTTTTGATTCTACAAGCTGGGCGGTGGTGGTGCATGCCTTTAATCCCAGCACTTGAAAGACAGAGGCAGGCAGATCTCAGTGAGTTCAAGGCCAGCCTGGTTTACAAAGTGAGTTCCAAGACAGCCAGGACTGTTTCACAGAGGAAACCCTGTCTCAAAAAACAAACAAACAAAAAAACCCACAAAACTTTTGAGTCTGCAACAGTAAAAAGAATCCCTAACCAACTATGCATCCAAATTTTCCAAATGCTAACATTTTCTTAGTAACAATTACTTACCTTAGTCTCTTTCCAAACCACTTCCATCCTTCCCTGAAGACTTTCTCACCTACACACTCTACAATCCGCACTGTGAACTAAATTACACCAATATGCCATCTCTTTTAACAGCCTTTAACTGGAACATTTTAGTCTCTCACGAGTGACGTTTTGTGTGGGTTTTTGAAGATGGAAGCATCTTGTTTATGACTCAACTTTCATCCCAATTTTACTATCCATTGACTGTACTTGTTATTTGGTAGTTCTCAAAGGATTTTTCTAAATCCTCAAACCTTGGCCATTTAGAAGTTTGAATTCTACTGCAATAGTCGATTGTCCCATGAACAGCTGGTACTTAATTAAATACAGATTTATATTTTATTGTGCAGACTACAACCTGTTTCTAATTTGTTCACTGTCTCTGATTTTACATTGGTTCCTATGTTATTCTGGAATATTTCCAACATTCTCTGGCTACTCTCTTACTTTCTAGCACTGTAGATTATTCTGTGTTCATCCTCTACCTCACTTACTCCTGCTCTAGAATCAGTCATCTTGTTCTTTTTAGTGAAGAATATCAGAAGCCAAGGTCTTGGTGCCAGGCTAATTCAACGCCAATTCTGAAGAAAATATAAAGTGTTTGAGACAGGATCTCACATTGTATACCTGCTGACATCAAACTCAAAAGTCTCCTTCAGCATCCTGAGTATAGTAAGTACCTTTAATCCCAGCACTAAGGAGGCAGAAACAGGCTGATCTGAGTTTGAGGCCAGCCTGGTCCACAGAGCGGAGTTCCAGGGCAGCCAGGGCTACACCGTGAGACCCGGTCTCAAAACAACAAACAAACCAACCCAAAAAAGCAAGTCACGTTGGAAGTGACCGAGGTCCCTCGGAGAAAAGCATTCCCTCATACTCCCAGCCCGGGGGCGCCGGTCTCCATTTCCAGGTCGGGTCTTCTGACGCCCAACGCAGCCCCCCAGCAAGCATCCCCCCAGCAAGCTGCCCGCGGCCCCGGCGCTTACTAGGCCTCGGATCTGAAGGTCGTCGGAGGCTGGCGTGGCCACGCCGGGTCGTTCTCCGGCGGTTCGAAGAAGGCGCTCAGCGCTTTCTGAAAGGCAAAGGGACAAGGGTGGAGGGCACGCCCCGCCCACCTGGGAAGAGGGGAGGAAGCGAGAAGCGCAACCCTACATCCATCTGCCAGTCGTTGTCGGACAGGAAGGTGTGGGCCATCGTGGGGTCGCACTTCGCCACCAACGCAAACCCCATGCACTGAAGACGCCGCCTCTTCACCGGGTTGTCAACCTCCTCCTCCTCTGCCTCCGCTGCTGCGGGCGCCGCCGCCGGCTCTGCCGGCTCCGCTGCATCTGAACCGCTCCCGGACGCCATCACCGAGGCGTCCGCTCCGCCACTCCGCTCCTGACGACGCTTTCCGCGCGCCTGGCGACAAACGCCGGGCTCTGCGCAGGCGCGCTGCATGCGAGGGCTTCCGCATCAACCTTCCGGCCGGAAGACCGCCCCCTTAGGTCTCAAAGGAGCCTGCGCAGCCAGCAAGGCGCAGACGCGGGCGGGGGAGGTGGGGAGGGGGACAGGGCAGGGCGGCTGCGCATGCGCGCTGGGGCCCCAGCGGGTTAAAAACCGTAGTGCTCGAGCTTGCCGGAGTTGGGCAGCCGGAGCGCGCGACCTTTCAACCAGAGCGCGCCGCGGAACGGGTTGGGCTTGCAGATTTGACCTTCTGCGTTCTTGCACATTCAGGATCCTCTCTTCTAGAGTTCATTCCCGCAGAGCCCAGAATCTTGAGTTGCGTCCACGATGAGCAGCATGACCAAGAATATACAGGAAGTAATGAAGGTCTTGTTCAGAGTTCCCGGTTTTGACAGAGTTTTGGAAAAGGTATTTATTGTAGGCGAAGCAACTGGTGAAACATAGGGGACGAACCTAATAAAACACCCGAGTTAGATTCTGTTTGGTGGAGTGCTTCTGTAAGTGCACCTTAGTGGCATCTCAAACGCCTAGGGGAGTGCGTGGATTCTCATCTAAACGCAAATAAGTATGACTGTCACCGGTGGAGACAGATTTGGTCTTTTAACCAGCAAACTGCTGGTGTGAGCCAAGAAAAAAGTCTGTGAACCATTTAAAGGACGCGGGAGTCTGCAGGACTAGTATACAGGGATTGTTTTAAGGTATGAAAGCGAAGTACGTTTGAGGTATAGAAGTGAATGATAGACAACTTGTCCTATGTTGTGTTTCTTGGTTTTGAGACTGGGTCTTACTCTGTAACATAGATTGATAAGTGTTTTGATGCATGAATGTCTGTTTTTCTGATTAAGAAAGAGTGCTTGGGAATTTGGAAGGAATTTGAGCATGAGATTTAAATATTGACCAACTACAGGCAGTTGAAATCTTTCGGCATAAAGTGCATAAAGTGTCAGGACTTTTGTCAAAAATAGGAAATAACACTTAGGTAAATGTATTTAATGTTTTCAAATAAGAAATATTTAAAATCCAAAGACATCATTTGAGTGACTTTTTTTTTTTTAAACTTCTTTTTTTTTTTTTTTAAGATTTTATTTATTTATTAGGTTTACAGCATGTATGACTGCAGGCCAGAAGAGGGCACCGGATCTCGTTGCAGATGGTTGTGAGCCACCATGTGGTTGCTGGGAATTGAACTCAGGACCTCTGGAAGAGCAGTCAGTGCTCTTAACCTCTGAGCCATCTCTCCAGCCCGTGACTTTTGAAAAGATAATATTATCCCCCAAAAAGAATGTATTGATCTAAGAAGAAATTTGAATTATTATTTTTTTAATATGTTGTGAGAATTGGGGTGTAGTTAGTAGCATGCTTGCAGATTGGAGGCCCTCCATGGGTGGGGATTTATAGCCATTTCCTCCTTAAGCTTTCATCACCCTTGTGAGTATTATAATATTTTGTAATATATTTTTTCACTTTCTTTCTTTTTCTATTTAAACAGGATCTCTCTGTGTAGCACTAGCTGTTCTTAAACTTGATATGTAGACCAGGCTGGCCTGGGACTCACAGAGATCCATCTGCCTTTGCCTCTTGAGTGCTGGGATTAAAGGTATGTGCCACCACATCTGACTATCTTGTGTGAGATAATTTTGGCATTGGTTCGATTGCCGTTGAGTAATTAGTTAAAATTCTCATGCCTTAGTCTAGTGTGGTGGTGCCTACCTGTAATTTCAACATAAGGGAGGCTGATGCAGGGGAGTTTGTAGGCTAGTGACATAACCAAATTCCTCCCCCCCCCCAAAAAAAAAAAAGTTAACCTTTCTTTAAAAAAAAAGTTGATTTTTAAATACTTAATCTTTGGAAATCAGCATTGATTTCACATTTACAGTAGAGCTGGCCATACTGCAAGAGCTCAGTATTTATAGGTAGCAGCGAGTGGCTGTTAAGCCACACAGGTTGATAATAGTCATTGTGTGATTGGTAACTTGATTTACAACAGATAAGTGGTTATGTTTTATGTGTGCAGAGAAGCTAAGACGAATATATGTTTATGTATAGTAGTTTGTGTATGTATATATGTGGTTTCTATGGTTTCCTTTGTTTTGTTTTTGAGACAGCTTCGTGGCTGGTCTGGAACTTAAATTGACCCTCCTTGCCTCTGTCTCCTGAGTGCTAGTATTACTCATATGGTGTATACCATCATACCCAATGTATTTCTGCTTAGTGATTCCTAAAAGATTGTTATACGTACTAACTTCACAAGGACTTTGACATCCTGACTGAGTCTAACTACATTGATCCCATAAAAAACAAACAAAAAAAACAAACCACTTCAAACTTTATTTCAAAGTCTGTGTCCTCCTGGAGGATGGAGATGTAGCTCAGCTGGTAGAAAGCTTGCCTAGCATGCTCAAAGCCCTGGCTTACATCTCTAGCACCGCATTAAACCAGGTGTGATAGTACACACCTGTAATCCCAGCCGCACTCAGGAAGGAGGTGGACACAGAAAGTTAAGTTCATTCTCAACTCCATACCTACTCCAAAGCCAACCTGAACTACATGAGACCTTGTCTCAAAAAGATGAAAAGAAAGTATGCCCACATGATGCATGTTTTCCTTTCATGTGACCTTCCCGGGGAAGAAATGGACAATCGTCTGCCCACCCAGTTAGGGTACCAACAATAGCCCTGCTAACAGAGTGAACCACTGAGTGTATTAGAGCACAAAAGACGCACAGGCAGCCGCCTCACTGAAAAGCCCACCCCAGCATGAGTGGGAACTCAGTACTGCTGCATCCCTGAATATTTGCAAGCAGCCCGGCTAGCAAAAAGTGTCCTCCCTCTAGCCTTGAGAGTTTTGATTGCTTCCAAAAGGGAATCTTTCAAATTTTTCTTCATTATACATTCTCAAATTGTTAGGCAGCTTTGGAAATCCAGTTACGAGGGCACACAGGTTGCATACCACATTAGTAGGACTCAAACACACACGACTGCATCTTGGTGAGTGAACATCTCAATGCATTCATACCAGAGCCTGCAAAAGAGCTTCCAGCCAGCTGCAGGACAGGACTCTACGCCTTTCTTTCCTTTTAAGATTATTCCATTGTGTAGATATTAGCATATTTTATTTAAATATCCTCTTTATAGGGACATTTGAAATATGAAGAGTACTGCAATAAATAACCTTTAAGTGCTTACAACTCTCAAGGCCCAACAAGGAAAGCAGGAGCCCTCGAAAGGGCCAGAAGTGCCTCTCGTAGGTTCCTGCCAGAGGCCTGGGTATTTTTGCTAGCCTTCTCTGGCTGCCTCCTTTGGTTGCCAGACCTATCCAAGGACACAACTATAATAATTCATAGATTCTAGTTGGCCTTTTCAATTCTAGAATTGAACACTATTTTATCCTATAAAGCAGTATGTTTTCTGAGAACTTTTTTTGTATATTGATTATTCTTTGAAAAGTTCATATATACATACAATGTATTTTGATCTTACTCCCGAGTCCTCCCCTAAGTCCTCCCAGATCCACTCCCTGCTGCCTCCTAACTTAATGCCCACCCCTCCTTTTTGTTTTTGTCTCTCTAGTCTTGTCTGTCCTAGAGCTCCCTGAGTAGAACAGGCTGGCAGGCTGGCCTCCAACTCAGAGATCGATCTACCCCTGTCTCCCAAGTGCTGGGATCAAAGGTGTGCACCACCACACTCTGTTTGTTGGTTTTGTTTTTTTTTTTTTAATTACCCATTGGGTCAGTTTGTGCTGTCCATATACTACAGGTGTGGGACCATCTACTGGAGTGTAGCCGACTACTAGGTGCCACACCCTTAAAGAAAACTGACTCTTTCCCACCCCCTAAGAGGTCAACTATCAGTAACTCTTCAGCTGGGGTAGGGACTCATGAGCTGCTTTCCTCCATGCTGGAATGCTAACCAGCTTCATTCTATGAAGGTCTTATTCTGGCAACCACAGCTACTGAGTTCATGAGTATATGGCCTCTGTCATGTGAGGAAGACACCTTTACTTTAGAGACATTTTTACCACAGTTTTAATAGAAAAGGAGACAGATGTTCTGGCATCTAATGGGTAGAGACTAGGGGCATTAATCAGTAACCCACAGTACAGAACTTTGCACCACGGTGCCCCCATGGCAGCAAGATTGAGCCCAAGGAATCTGGACTATTTTGTTAATTAAACACTTTGTCTTGTATCCAAACTAGTTAAATTGCTACCCTGTCCTTTCAAAATACATACTGTGTCCTTGCCCTGAACTTGGAATTGTTTGTTCACCTTGAGACTGTAGACGAATTTCTAAATGGTCTTATTAAATAAAAAACACAGAGCCAAATATAGGGGTGAAAGCCTTAGAGATCAAGGAAATAGTGAGAGCCACCAACCAACTATACCTCTCCAGCTCTGCAGCTACCAAAAGTGAGCTACTTCCTATCTACCCATGCCTTTATTGCCTTGCTGTTCTGCCCTCTCATTGACTCTTAGCCCAGCTACCTTACTTCCTTGTTACTGCCTATCTGTACAGACCTCCAGGTCTCTATGGTTGGTATTGGAATTAAAGTGTGTTACCACGCTTGGCTCTGTTCCCAGTGTGACCTTGAACACACACACACACACACACACACACACACACACACACACACACAGACCCTGCCTGCCAAGTGATCGGGATTAAGGGCCACTGCCTGACTTCTATGTTTACTTAAAAATGGCTGGCCTTTTTCCCCTTGATCTCCAGGCATGCCTTATTTATTAACATACAAATAAAATATCACCACATGAGACACCTCATATGTTGGCACATTAGAGAATGTAGCTTTCCCCAAATCTCGGGTTAACAATTATTATCTAAGGACTGGGGATGTAACACTGGAGTAAAGTACATTAATAAGGTCATGGGTTCAATTCCAGTACCAAAAAGTAAATAAATCCTTATATTAAATTCTCTCTGTTAACTGGTATGTGACTCCCTGAACCATGTTAGTATTTTATGAAAAAAAGTTGCCTCTCTGGTTATTTAAATGTGACACTGGAGACTGTTTGTTTGTTTGTTTGTTTGTTTTCCCAGACAGGGTTTCTCTGTATAGGCTGTCCTAGAACTCTATAGACCAGACTGGCCTTGAACTCAGATTCACCTGCCTCTGCCTCCCAAGTGCTGGGATTAAAGGCATTCACCACCACTGCCCGGCTAACACTAGAGATTTTTTTTTAAGGCAAATAATGCTTTATTTAGGTTTTCAAAATTTTTATTTTGTAATTATGTGGATTAGTGTGTGTCAGTGTATGTTTATGTACTTGTGAGTTCAGGTGCCCATGGAGGCCATAAAGGGTATTGGATCCCCTGGAGCTGGAGTTACAGGCAGTTGTGAGCCCTGACATGGGTGCTGGGAACTGAACTCTTGTCTTCTGGAAGAACAATACACAGTCTTAACAGCTGAGCCATCTTTCCAGCCCTTTACTTGAGTTTTTTGAGACAGGCTCTCATGCAGCCTGGCCTTGAACTTGCTGTGTAGCTGAGGATGACCTTGAATTCTTTTTTTTTTTTTTTTTTTAAAGATTTATTTATTTATTATGTACACAGTGTTCTGCCTGCATGTATGCCTGCAAGCCAGAAGAGGGCACCAGATCTCATTACGGATGGTTGTGAGCCACCATGTGGTTGCTGGGAATTGAACTCAGGACCTCTGGAAGAGCAGCCAGTGCTCTTAACCTCTGAGCCATCTCTCCAGCCCGACCTTGAATTCTTGATCCTCCTGCCTCTACCTCCAAATGCCCAGCATATTTAGTGATTTTTTTTTTTTAAGTCAGTGAATCAAGCATTGATGTTATTAGGCAGATCACTGGGAAAGTAAATAAGCAAAGAGGGCTGTGCTTGTCTCCCAGAACATGGCTATTTGTAATAGCATTTGAGGTTATATGGGGAGGGGTCAAAAATGGTGTGACAGTGTGAGTCCTATACACATAACCCATGTGAATGTATAAGGTGCTGGCAAGCGACAACACACTGATGGCCACAGAAAGGAACAGGACATTGTGAGCACATGTGCAAATGTGTAAGACAATTTCTTTTTCTGTTTTGAGATGGAGGTCTTCCGTGCAGCTTAGGCTGGCTGTGAACTCACAGTTCCACCTGCCTCTGCCTCCTGGGGTTAATGCTGTTTACAGCCAAGCCCAGCTAAAACAATGTGTTTGATAAACTGAGGAGTCCAGTGTGTCAGAGGTGGCTGAGTTCATGCCAACCTGCTGAAGTCACTCAACTCCTAGAACATTGGGAATGGAACAGACTTGGGCTCCAAGCTGAGGTTTGTTACGAGCTCAGCCTGAACTCCGCCGTGAAATCCTGTCTCTAAATAAATAGATGAATGAATGAATAAACAGACAGCAGAGGCTGACTTAGAATGAGCAGAGCTAAGTTCTCTAGTAGAAAGTCTGGCATCCCCTTTGCTTCTGTCATCTTAACCAAAGCAAAGTTCCAGAATCAAGGGGAACTTTGAGGACTAAGCTTTTGAGCTGGCAAGGTGGCTCAGCGGTTAAGGGCCCTGGGAGTGGAAAGACACACCGACCTGCAAGTTGTCCTCTGTGTCCACGGGCATTCCGGTGCATGCGCATACACAAGTGAGTAAATGTAACTTGGAAACACCAAGCCTCTGAGGACGACTTTCGGTGTCCGCGTGGCTCTCTATCATTCCTATCTGGCCTTGGTAAGAACTTGAGGTATCATTTCCCTGTAAGCCTTGCCTAATCCCTCATTATAAAAACATGGCTTTGAAAGTGAGATCTGTTAAGGAAGGATGTAATGGCTTACTTTACTTTAAAAGTCTCTGTTTCAAGAAACCTGTGCCAGACTGGTCATTGGCAGTCACCTGGGATCTCCCACTTAGGAGGCTGAAAGAGACGATCTTGAGTTTGGAGGCAGCCTGAGCCACATAGTAAGACCTGCTCTAAAAGTAAACAGAGGCAAACCTACATTCACAGTCTCCAGTAACCTCCTCTACTGCTAGTTCTCTACCCTGACTTCAGACTGTGCTCTCGAAAAGCAGGCTTTAAGTCTCACTCGTGTGGCTGGGGTGGTAGCACACTGGAGGTAGACAAGGAGGTCAAGAATTCAAGGTTACCCTCAGCTCCTGACTACTTGAGACCCAGTCTCCAAACAAAAATGAAACGCATTCCTTTTGCCCTGCCAGCCTTTGATTTAAAGTCATGTTTAGTGTGACTCAGTGTCCTCTCTTAACACACAAAATAAGGCTCTGGGTTACCTTCTGGGCCTCCCTGCTATATCCTATTGGTTTGTGAGGACATCTTGTGGCTGGACTGTTTATTGCTATAAACAGGCGACGCTGACCTTTTTTTTTTCCTTTTGATTTACCGGTTGTGCAAAACAGCATTGTCTGTCCCCCTTCGTGGCCTCCTGTAGAATAAAAACTAGTAGAAGCACTAAAACTGTAGCTGTGACTCAGGAAGAAACCTAAAGGCCTCTCCATACTTCCCGATTTTATGGCAGTGCTTAGAACGCCAGGCATAGTAGTGTATGCCTATAATCCCAGCACTCACGAGGTGGAGGCTGTGGTGGGCGGGCAGAGGGTTCTAAGAGATAGAGCCAGCCTGGACTGCGGGAGACCCTGTCTTAAAAATTAAAATAGGAGTGATGGGAAGTTCATGGAGGTGACAGACCTAGAGCAAAGTCTCAGTTCTGTCACACAGGAGGTGACCCTGAAGTGAACCACTGAATATATCAGCAAAATACAAGTTATCTGTGTGGCACATAACAATCATACATTATTACATAGTGACGTTTTGGTCAAGCCACGTGTACTACAAAAGTCCCATGAGTGTATTATCAGAGGTGAAAATTTCCTGCAGTCCAGTGAATATATAGTTGAAGAAATAGAATAAAACTGCAGAAAAAGAACTCCCAAGACAATTCACAGTAAAGAAGCCGAGGTTTTACAGCTCTCAGCACGCTCCTTAGAAAGAGAAAACGGGGAGGGGGGAGGAGATGTGCTGGGAATTGATAGCTCAATTGGTAGAATGCCTTTCATGCACACAACCCTAGGTTTAATCCCCAGTACTGAATGAGGTGGTGGGCACAGCTGAAATCCCAGCATTCAGAAGACAGACAGAAAGATCAGGAAGAATGCCGGGCGGTGGTGGCACACGCCTTTAATCCCAGCACTCAGGAGGCAGAGGCAGGCGGATCTTTGTGAGTTCGAGGACAGCCTGGTCTACAGAGCGAGATCCAGGAAAGGCGCAAAGCTACACAGAGAAACTCTGTCTCAAAAAACCAAAAAAAAAAAAAAAAAAAAAAGATCAGAAAGAAGTTAGAGGACGTTACAAATTTTGTTTGGGAAAAACAGAGGTCTCAATAGTGAAGGATTTTAATATGAGGAGTGTTGACAGAGTACGGCCTGCTTGCAAGCAAACCTGCGATGATGAGGAAAGGAAGAGAGGACAAAGCCTGTCAGCGGTGGCACAGCCCTCCGGCCCCGCAGCAGGAGGTGGAGGGAGACAAACCCTGCCCGCTGCCATGGCAGACCTCTGAAAGCACCTCAGAAGCACCTGGCTTCCTGTGTTTGTGCCTTTATGTAGTCCTTCTCATTGTACTTGGAAATGGGGTGGGGCCATCAAGCGGTAATTTGGCATTGCTGGATTATATTAGTTCACTTCTATTTTCTGTTTAAATGGGGTTCTGACTAAAGCTTACTAACAATCCTACCAATTGGATGAATGACTGAACGTCTCCCAACCTGTTTCTTAGGCTGTTTTGCACTGTTCATTAATTCATGTAGAAAATTACTCTGCTTGTCTAAAAACTAGAAAACACCCAATTTAAACCTTTTTATTGGTGATTAGAGATGACAGATTGTGGGGGTTGGTTGATGGAAAAGGTCCAAAGAGAGCTAGGCCTGGTGATGCAGGCCTGTGGTCTGTCATTTGGCAGGCTGAGGCAAGAGGACAGTGAGTTCAAAGCCAACCAGAGCTACATAAGTAAGACCCTGTTTCAAAACAAATATTCAAGAAGATGCTAGGAGGCGCTGGAGGGATGGCTTAGCAGTTGAGATCATTTACTGTTCTTGTTCGGTTCGCAGCCTTACATGGTAGCTCACAACCATCCATACATAACCCAGTTGCAGAGGATCCAACCTGTTCTTAACTTCTGTGGGCACCAGGCACACTCATGATGCACAGACACACACAAGACACTCAATCACAAAAATAGTAAACTTAAATAGCAGGTGGGGGGACCATAAGATTCTGGTATACACAACACTCTGAATTCTTTTTTTAAGATTTATTTTTATTTTATGTGTGTGATTTCCCTGCAGGTGCCTGTGGAGGCCAAAAGAATCTCCTGGAACTGGAGTTGCACATGGTTATGAGCTGCTCTGTGGGTGCTAGGAATAAAACTCGGGTCCGCTCCAAGAGCATCAAGTACTCTTAACTGCTGAGCCATCTCTCAGCCCAATGATCCGAACTCTGCAAGATAAGGAATAGCAAAAAAACCATTGTTTTTCCTGAACATTCTTCTCTCTCTCTCTCTTCCCACTCCCCTCTCAAAACAGTTTGCAGCCCTGGCACACTGATCACAGCTGAGTGCTAAGCAAGTTTGTTAAGACCAGGAACCCAGATTCAAAGCTCCAGCTAGCAGCAGGAATGAATCCAGGGGTGCACTCCTGTCCCACTTTACTCTGGAAATCAGTCTGTTGCAGGTTAAGCTAGAAAGTCAATAGTACAAAGTTCATTTCACAAAGTTCATTTCTACCATGAACTGGCAAAAGTTAACTAGATTTCTGAGTCCACCTTTTTAGGCAGATTCTGTTTCTTCAAATGACTTTTTAAAGACAAGATCTTGGAACTGGACATACATGCAGGCAAAAAAATCCCAGAAATACACACACACACACACACACACACACACACACACACACACACATTTTTAATTAAGGACAAAAATCTCACAATGGGGGATAGAGAGATGGCTCTGTGGCTAAAACCACATACTACTCTTGCAGAGGACCTGGGTTTGATTCCTAGCACTCAGGTTGGGTGGCTGGCTTACAACTACCTGTAACTCCATCTCCTGAACACCTTCCATCCTATTCTGGGCTCACAACTTGCATGCCATGTGCATATACTTACAGATACACACATAACATATAAGCATAGTTTAAAATGAAATACATATTTGGGATGTCACTGTTGTAGCTCTGGTACCTAGAAATGCATATTTGGGATGTCACTGTTGTAGCTCTGGTACCTAGAAATGCATGTCCTCCTCCCTCTGCATCCCACATGCTAGAATTACAGGTGTGTGGCTCTGTGTCAAGCTTCCAGCTTCAAGATTGCTCTTGCTGTGCTGTATTTGAGCTATTCAAATACCATGGAATTAATGTTCAATTTTTTCACATCTGCTTAATATTTAGGTGACATTTGTCTCTGCTGCTCCTGAAAAACTAGTTTGTGAAATGAAAGTGGAAGAACAGCATACTAATAAGTTGGGTACTCTCCATGGAGGCTTGACAGCAACCCTGATAGATAGCATATCAACCGTGGCCCTGATGTGCACAGAAAGAGGGGTACCTGGAGTCAGTGTTGACTTGAACATAACGTATGTATCCAGATGCCATCCTGGGTGATTTTTAAAAAACTAATAATCATTTCAAATAACTTACACTGTATTGTTTAGGGGATAATGACAAAAATCTGTACATTTTGGGGACGTGTGTACCTGTTTTTCAAATATCTTCAATCCACGGTTGTTTAAACTCATGATTTATAACTTCCATATAGTCCTTAAAAGAATCATTTGTAAACTCTTGAGTTCGAGGCCAGCTTTGTCTACAAAGTGCATTCCAGAATAGCCAAGGCTACACAGAGACCCTGTCTCAAGAAACAAAACAAAAAAAGTATCACTTGTGCCAGGCATCGTGGGACCCA